>NW_010100509.1:0-80143 GCF_000699245.1 Pterocles gutturalis | reverse complement strand
GAAACCCAACCATTGTTTTACAAGTTCAGCTGGTTCTCCTTGAAGAAAGTAGAGAAAAATGTTTCCTCTTTAAGACTTTGAGTCTTTAAAGGTTTAGTTTTATGAACTTTAGACTATATCTATAAATGCTTAGATATCACAAACCTCAAATATCAACTAAGAAATAGATGAAAAGCAACTTTAATTGCTAGGTCTCGGAGTGCACACTCGCACTAGTTTTCAAGCCTTCAAGTCTGACACTGTCCTGATTAAGATCCTTTCTGAGGTAAATTTGTCACTCAATTATAATACTTACATCTGTGCATATATAAACATTTATATGGAAACCACAAGAGCATTTTCTACTTAAGTAGCAATATAATAATTATTTTTTATGAATTATAAATTAAAACAGAAAGTTCCACTTTATATATACTCATTATACTACGACAGAATAATACTCCATAGCCTAGAAATGCATATTCTAATCAAATCAAGATGATTTTAAGTATTCATGGTTATACTCCTACCATATTTACACTATATATTTACTATATTGTAAGAAGCAAAACTTCTTCATGTTTGTATTCTTGATACTAAGAAATAAAATGGCTTCTTCTTACAATAGCTACATGAGAACAAAAAGTGTTCACGTCAACAACAAGGAATTAATAGAATGGGAACTGAAAGAATGGGAATTACTACAGTGGGAATTAAGAGAAAGGCTGTGCCACATTCAAATTTTAAGCTCTGGCCACACTATAGAGAACATAATCCATTCAATTGCCTTTTACACAGCATTCTCTACCTTCCATTAGGTGGTCTCCAACTCACTACTGCTTAACTTTTGATTTTAAGAATTAACATTTCTGTTTACTTCAGGTGATGGAAAACCTCCCTAGTGCTTTAAGCAACATTCACCAAGCTAAGCTAATTTTTGATACCTCAAGTATCAAAGTATTAAAAAAATTGGCTTAGCCATTTTTTGATACTCAGAGTCTCTTACAAATGACATTTAATTTCCTCCCACCAGGAATAAGGATGAGACTCATGAATCAGACTCTTTCAAACAATATTATTTCTAAGTACTCTTTAATAAAAAAAACCAAAACAGATAAGAGGCTAATTTTTAACTGCTTAATTTGTTAGGCTATACATGTATCTTGGTAGTTACTAAATGAAAGCTGAAGGCTTTTTTCATGCTTTAACTGTTTTCACAAAAATAAGCAGGGCTATAGAAAGCATTTTATCAAGAGGTCTGAACATGCTTTGTTTCCAAAATGATTAACAACATTAAATAGGAAAGTAGACACAAATAAGTTGCAGAAAAATGCTTCTGTAAGCTACAATCAAGACATGCTGCCTAGAGCAGAAGGGAGCTGAAAGACATCACTAAACATCACTGAACTACACTTTTTTTACTGAAAAAGATAGCACTACCATATCAAAGGAACAGATTTATCTCAATAACAGAGAACAGCTAGACCCTAATGAAAATGTTTTAGGAAAAATGAGTGCATTGCATGCTTCTGACTAAAATTAATTAGAGTTTTAATGTTTTACATTTCCACTATAATTCTTTAAATGGTGCATTTATTTCATAGTAATAAACACTTGGTTCATTAAGTAAAGTTCAGAATCTGTGTTACTCGCTACATTTAACAACCTTTGGCCCTCTTCTTCAGTATTTCTTGATTCAGGTTTCCAAAGCATTGAATAAGCAATTGAGGAACACAATTAGATTTCATGACTCTGCATATTTAGGATTCTTATTTCATCTAAGACAAAGGGCAACTAATCTACCATTCTACACTGAATTTCAACTTTAGTGAGCCATGATAAATACTGAAATGAACTTACAGAAAATGCTTAATTAAATTACTGTAAAAAGCATAACCAAGGTTTTTTCTTTCCTTATGACAAAAGAAAATGCACATTTAATTAGAAAAAGTCTACTGCAGTATTATAAATGCAATAACTTGGGAATTCATTAAAATATTGCTATAATGTGACAGCTAACAATTCAGAAAGCTTTTTCCTCCTTTCTTTTATATTTCATCAGAAAATTTCATGTGAGTACAGCCATGAAATTCTGTTCAGGCTCAAGGCATAAAAGATGGATCTTTCAATGGAGTTAATATGATGACATAGGAGTCTGAACAACACAGCGAATGCCTTTATTTTAGTCACCTATTTTCCAAGACGTGATGCAAGGATATGTGGTAAAAATGGCTTTATATTTTTTGTAATACTGAATTCCTATATTTAGTCACAATCCATCAAATTGCAAACAAAACTGATAGAAATGGATGAAGCTGTAGAAGCAGGAGGACGGACTATTTAAAAAAAAAAAAACACAATTCCTTTCAGTAGGTCCCCCAAAATGCATACTGACATTTAAATTCAGAATCCAACAACTATAACTAGACAGACATTTCAATGATTTTAACATCCATTAAATAAACTCACCAAAAGATCATTCTAGGCTAGGAGCAGATCCACATCTTCATGCTAACAACCCAGGTACAGTCTCTCATGGTAGACCTATACCTTCCCTACTGTTATCATTCATTTAATCTAAATTAACACTAGCACTGCAGATCTACCCAGAAGTCACAATCATTCATTTACAAGCTGTATACACAATTCTTTTAATTTGACAGTATAACCCAAACATTTGTCTATGGACCCTGAAATCAGACAAGACAAGAAATCTATGGCTTTAGAAGTTGTAATTCAGTTGGTTTGATGGCAAAGGAAGGCTTGTAGGTTTGTTTGGTTTTATATTTTGACTTATTTCTGTATTTGAAGATAGCACTTACTGTTTTGATCCTGTAATGATGCCTGATCAGTCCTGTTTCATACAATAGATGAACTCAGCTGTGTTTGAAGCATCAAAGGTGTATTGGTAATAAACACATAGCCAATTTTGAGTGAAAATTGTAACATTTAATATACCAAGGTTTCACTAGGTTCAAGTTGATTACTTCTAAATTAAAAAAATGAATGTATTAGGTTTAACAGTAGAATTAATTATCTTCAACCTCCGCTTGTCTTTGCATTTCCAAGTGAGGTTCTAAAGCCAAATGTTATTTAATTCAGTGAGTATACTGCCGGATGTTTTGGTAATCTGTCATGAAAGTAATGTTGCTTCACTGTAATTTTTTAAAGTTAGAATCTGATGAAACTCTTTCAACTGGAAACAATGCAATGTCCAACCATTTAAGGTCTTACTATCATCAAAAGGATCTTTGCAAAAAACTGCCTGTAAAAGCAGAATCTGCCTCCAAACACACTGATAACCTTCCAAAACCTATTATCTAACAATATTTATACACTTTGTAAAAAAAAAAAGATTAGTTGCCTTTCAGAAACTTAGAATCAAATTAATTGACAGACTTCATCTTGGTGTAGGTAGTCACCACAAACAGGGTTCCTTACAGGTTCATGTTGCATTTCTTTCTGATAAATTTAGAACCTACTGTTTCACTATACTACATCAAAGTCATCTTTTGGTTTGTTAACAGCTTGCTTCCCATCTCTGCCTGCCCTCCAACAAATGACACATAACTTTGTTAGAAGAGTGGGAGAAAAAATACTTCAATATGATTCAATTACTGAAAAGCTATATTTTAAAAGATCCCCAAAGCTAGGGAAATTTGTCTATAACTAATTAGTGTTTTGCATATTTATAGTAGAAGAGCTCATTACAGAGCTCACATTATAAATCATTATTTATCTACTTTTTCCTTAAAACACTGAAGCCATTTAATATCATTCATTGGAACTCCTTTTGAAGATCACTAAACTCCCTTTCTCAGAAGACTAACTCACTCAAAAGGTTTTTCATCTCCCATTACGTTGTATCACAGTGCTTCCAAGACATAGCATTCTGCACAAACATTAAAGGCCACAACTTGCAAACACGTATACACGCATTGTTACATTCAACTCATCTGATCACTGAACTGAACAGTACCATTTACTGGGGTTATGTACGAAATATACCGTAGAACAAGGCTTCCCTAGAGTGGAGTATTGAGTTTAAACAGCCCCTGGATCAAGCATGCCATTTAAATTATGGGTATTTAACAGGAAGTTGAGGCTATCTTCAGAGCACTATTTTTTTCTGAAATCCTAGTGCTGCCAGTCAGCTGCTTTTAAAGAGTTTCTGCCCAGCACCTTACGTAGGGGCAGCAATAGCCCCGCAGCGATGTTCAGTAGTTGCTATGTGCTGCTCTTGTACAACTACTCTTGTAACTCTCCATGTTACCTAACAATATAAAGCAAAAGCTTACATATTAATTCATTTTACTTAGCTGCAATCTATTTGTTTTTATTCATTGGCTTTTCTCTTTCTGCACATAGAGGAACTCCAGGAATTGGATATAATGATTCTAAGAGTTAACAGCTGGTAACTATTTCATTAGTTTCTGTTTAATGATTTAAGATGATCATCATATGTCTCCTTTACTCACAAAACAGAACAGGTAGCATACAACTCATTTTGCCTACTGCCTCTCATCTAGATGTACCTTATAAAATGCAACACATCAAGAACTACATAAGTCTGTAGCACTGCCATTTAATCAGTATTCAAATTTAGAAACAAACATGTAACTATACTACTTCATCTGCCACCATAATTTAAAAAAAAATTATTACTAAGACTATGAAGACTATCAAGAAAATAAAGCAAATGCTGTCTATTTTGGTAGACAACAAAACAAGGATCTTACTCTTCCCTTATTAATTGATGCTTCCCTTTCCCAGTACTCTTTAATAATTTGTGACGTGGACTGAAGTATTTTCAATTCATTTAAATTCAAGGAAACCTTTCCAGAGATAAGTTCTCAAAAAAGCAAAACCTGAAAAATTTTGTTAGCTGTTGCCTTCCCTGTCCATTCAAAACCCCCAAAATGATGCCTTTTAAGACGTATATACAGAAAGGTCTCTAGCTCTTTTCAAGACTTTGCTGTTCAATTGCATAAGTGGTAATATATTGATGTAATATTTATTTAACTATAATATTAATTAATAATCTGAATCTTGGCCTAGTTATATAATGTCACATACTGTACAAACACAACTGGAGAGTCTGATCTTGCAGAATCTAAAATCAGTTACGAAAAAAAATGAGAGAAGGACAAGAAGTAAAACATCATAAAAGCTAAGTGGGTCAGGATAATGGGAATGTATCTCAATCACATTTTTGTGACAAGAATGGATAATAAATGAAGAATGATTAAAAAGCTATTATCATCAAAATGTATATAAAACTATTTCATACAGGAGTATTTTATATTTCTTTATACAACAAATATACTGACTATACAGGGCAGACATAAACATTCTGACAGTTATTGCAGGTATTTTATCAAAACAGTATTGGGTCTTGAGGAGTCAGTCTGTAGAGGTGTGCGTCTGTGGAAGAAACAGAGTTGAGGTCAACATGAGAACTCCCTGTATGGCACGGTGTGTGGAGAAAGCTGAGAAAACTTACGGAGAGTGAGCTGGAAAATGTCACTGGAGAAGAGGAAGAAATGGAGGAGTGGTACATAACAGGACTTATCATCTAGAGGAGGGTCACTAACAGATACCAAGGTAAAGCTAATGCATGTATACATAGTAAAGCAAGGTCAGAGACTCAGATGAGGGATTTCTCAGCTAAAATCTCTGACATTTGTCTCCCTACTATAATACCTATTTGGCCTGGAGGGCGTGGAAATTGAAATCGCTG
The DNA here is from genome assembly GCF_000699245.1 of Pterocles gutturalis. Lineage (NCBI taxonomy): Eukaryota > Metazoa > Chordata > Aves > Pterocliformes > Pteroclidae > Pterocles > Pterocles gutturalis. The sequence goes on along the minus strand of NW_010100509.1, from coordinate 74,424 downwards.
CTACATCAAATAACTTATCCGTAAAATGTGAATAATAATAGTTTCAATGTCAGGATGGAGTTCTATACATGAAGAGATTTCTATAAGTGCTAAGTGCGATCATTGTTATTACATTCAGAAAGTACAGAAGGCTTTAAAAGCATTAACTTTTCTAGTGCAGAACATCACCTGTTATTTCCGAAACCAGCAAAGAAAACATAAAATGAGTGCAGTTATTGTAAGAAATGGTCTGGTTTTAAATTCTGATGCATATTTTTTGTCTCTAGGAAAAGTAAACAACCACGAATAGCAGGAATTTTATGATACATGGTATGGTATAATTTGCAGCAAGCTACAAAGCATATGCAAAACAGTTCTACTTCATATAAACTTGTTTTACATCAGGAAATTATTTAATTGGAAAGACGCTTTGAGAGCCATCAGAAGGCAATGCATAAAAAAAGGTGTCTGGTTTGGAATGATGAAAAGAAAATGGAGTCAATTTTTAAAACATAATGAAATAAGGAAGTAACTACCAAGTCAGAGCTAGTACATCAGCCAGCAGGATCAAATGAAATCGATGTGCCTATTCTTCTTTTCAGAAGGACAAGTAAGTACCCGCTCTCCAAGGAAGACCACATCCTAACAGCATTTAAGTGGTAGTCAACAGCCTCTCTGCAGTGGTCAGCCTGAGTTTGATCAGCTTTTTCTATGTGAATATACTTTCATATTTAGGCTGTCTTGCATCATGTGATGATAATTGTTAAGGTTGTGGCCCAGAATTACATCTTTGGGTGCACAAACTTTCAGATATTTTATTTCTGATTTTGGATTTTTAAAATGTATTGTTTATATCCTGTCTCCTGTTTACCATTCAAACTTTGCTGTTTACTCAAGGGACCCACACACAACATTCCTCCAAGAACAGCAACGATTCATTTGCCATAGCAACACAACATTTTCAGATATAGTGAGCATTGCCTCTACATATAACCAATTTTTTCTCTTGAATGTCTTTATTTCATTGAGAAAAATAAAAGACAGAATTGTCTTTCATATATTTAAAACTTTAATTACAGAGGAACAGCTATTGGTACTGCCCAACAGACTAAAATACTTGCTCTGAACAGAGCTGTCACTAACACAGTATTTACATTTACAAAGTGATTTCTGCATGAATGGGATTGTTCCAGGCTGAAAACATCTTTAATACCATAAACAAACAAGAGATGGATGAACAAAATGAACTGTTTAACAGGGGTTTATGTACCCCCTGTGCATTGTATTTGGAAATAAAGTCCTTAAAATCAGAGACGGAGGGATTCTCCATGGATTAGAAGAGAGACTCACAGTCTTTCAGTAGCATCCTTTTATACAAAATTTGGCACTAACACTCTGTTTGCTTCAGCAAATGACTTCACGCTTTGTCCTTTTAATCCAATTTCCACCTTAATATAGACTAAAGTGTAGTGAAAATATTGAAAGAGGATGCCTGGAAATGAATTGCGTTAGAAATCTAATCCAGGCGTTAATCCAATCCCACACAGTCAGCTCGTCATTAACTGAGAAGTTTAACCCACTTCATACAAGCCAGCGTTAAGCACTACCTCTGACCAGATATAATTATCACACATCAAGACCCAACTCAGTAAGGCAGGTAAGAGGCTAAGTCTGACAATAAGAAGAGGAACAGGCACTCTATTGAAAGCCACAATAATTGGTTGTAACACTTATCCCAACTTGAATAGCTCAGATCTGTAGGTTATTATAGCATTAGGTACTTTGCTGGTACAGTCCATAAGTGTATGAGCAACCCTATTCAGCAAGAGTTTCCTCATTAGCACATATTATCTCCTCTTTTCTATAGGCCAAAGCACCCATGAGTACCTTAAACAGCCACCCCACAGCAGACAGGAGCCTGTTCAGAAAACTCTCATTCGTATTTTGCTGCCATGGAAAACAATAATTTCCCAATCAATTAACATTGCTACATTTGGTTTTTGTTTCTTAGACTGATTAACCACAACATCCTGAACACAACATACACTTGTGGATGCCAGTGGCCTGCCATCTACGTGTCCTGGCAAAGAAGGGCCAGAAAACCAGCATCACTGTGTCTCCCTTGCAGAAGCTCTGGGTCCATTGATGGCTCAAAGCCAACACAACGTTGCCGCTCATTGCTTGAGGATATGAGGTCAGAATTTCTGTCAGCACAGTGAGATACACCAAGTATTTAAATCAAAAATAAAAACCCAACAATCTTTAAACAACTTAAACATGATGAAAGCACACCACTAAGATATTCCCATCACAGTATTCAGTGCCACATACCTTTCTGTCCTAGACAAACTAGTATGGAAAGAGGTCTCTGTCTTTAAACTCATGCCTTGAGCAGAACCAGGAGAAAGAAAATGGCACCTTCCCAAATCAAAATCAGATTTCAGTAAACTAATAGATTATAGTCCTACAACCCAGAATTTGCATGAAGCACAAAGCAAGTGAATGGAGTGCCAGAGGTCACTGGCAGCTCACTCTAACAGCCTTCACTACCTAACTGTAGCTCTCCTACTTCCTTTCACAGTGGGAAAACACAACAAATATAAGCCAAGGGTGGGTAATTTAAGTTAATTCTGTAGCCTAGTGATCCATCCTAAGTTCTCAACTGGCTACTGCCAGCAAAAAGGAAATGGTATTTTCTACCATTTGTGAAACAAACATTTTCTTAATGCAGTCTTCTGCTTAGCCAAACTTGTCAGTTTTACACACTTCTTCACAGAAAGGTAAATTGTTCCTTAGTAATTTCTACAATTTTTCACAAGATATAAGGATTTTGTTTATACAGGATATTTCAAAGTTGGTAGAAGCACTAAAGTGTGCGGGAAGGAGGAAGAAGACCCAAGAAAATGGAAAATACATTTCCTGGCAATGGTCTTTCCAAGGTGATTTGAACTGCACTTTGCCTGCAGTGGCTCTCAGCAATAAGCTAGTATTCTTGCTTAATGAAAAGGATTTGCATTCCTGGCCTATGTAAAAATACAGGCTGTATCTGTGATTCTCTTTTTCCTGTTGTTTCTCTGAGTGACTGAGGGGAGAACTAAGATTTTTATTTTGTCTGAATAGTTTCATTAAATGCACCATAGCCTTCCCCTATTCTTTGGGTAAGGTCCCAAATACATTTTTTCATTTTCAAGGTCTTATCCATTGATACAAAGAATAAAAGGGGATTTTCTCCATGCACATTTGGTTCTTTTGGTTTGAACTGACAGCTTTAGACAAAAGCAGGTGAAAATAACACGTCTCAAGGCTGTGCCACCTTCCTCCTACAAGCTATTTCCTTTTGCTGCCTTCTCAACACGTGCAGAACTTCAACCTTTGGTGGATGTTTCACCATCTTCAGGCTTGTTGCCTTCTAGCTTTCATAGTCTACTTCATCAGTTCCTCACCTTTTCTGAAGATCCTCAGGATAACACTTAAAATTTTGATGTCTTTTCCTCTAGACACAAGCTCTTCTTTCTTTGTTGCTTTCTCTGTCTACTTCCTTAAAAGAACACCTTCTCTTGCTACAAGGATAAGGTAGAAATGACAGCTTACCACTTATAGATACGTTCAAGGTGGGGGGACAGAGGAGATTTTCCTAGAAAGGAAATATCTGGCAGTTGTTTTGTTTTATTTTTTAAAATTCTGAATTATAACCTAGAAAGGAAATATCTGGCAGTTGTTTTATTTTTTTAAAATTATGAATTATAATTTTTCCTCTAATTTGACATTTAAGGGAATAAAAGAGGAAAAACTAATATAGGAGCCGGTCTCTCTCTCTCAAAAATTAGAAACATGTTTGAGGCCTGTAGTAATATGTTCCAACCAGAAAACCACCACCACAGTGTCCATTTTCTAATGGTTGACATAGGCATTGAATATTTCACTGATAAATGTAATTTTCAACTCATCCATCTGTCATAAAGACCTTTAAGCCAGGAGTCCTGTCTTCTGATAGGGAATATAAGAAGTGATATTTAACCTCAGGGTTATTCTGTTGAGCAACATGCTTTATCTACCTCATCAAGAATAACTGGAAGTCTAAAAATTAAACATTTTATATGAAAGGATATAACAGAGAAATTATTCTTCCAACCAGCTATGTGTTCAGCTTTTTTGTTTATTTGTTTGTTTTAAATGACGGTGCACCTGTTTATTCCACAGCCATCAACAGCAGTTGCCAGACCAGTCCTTCTTCTCTCCTTGGGGAAGACAACTAGTCCATGACTAAATCACTAATCCTTGCTTAGCAGCATCCAGACATTACTCATTCCAATATTTTATTTTATTTGTCTTCTGTATACGGAAAATTAAGTTTACAGGCTTTTAACGCAAAAGAAACTGTCAAAAACTGAAAAATTTTAGTGGGGTTGGAATGGGGTGGTGCAGAGACCTCAAGTCACATTGCACCACTCTATTAGCAGCCGGTAAGCTGCTACTTCCCCTGTTGCCCCTAAATCCATTTTGGACACAGTGAAAGATTTTGATCATCACTTTCATAAGCCAAACTTTTGAATATTTTAGAACTCCCACTACATGTTTCATCACTCTGAAAAAAAGATTTAGATTCTAACAATGATAGTAGTAGTTTTTGTCTCAAGTGTCACAGAGTTTCTGAGGAATACAGCAGGTTGTGATCCTATTCATATCAAATCAGATAATTTTTGTAAATAACTTTTATAGATAAAACCATCCTGCTTTCACCATGACAGATGTATGTTCCCCATTATTCCAAAAACATTAAATGCATAATTGAATTTCCTTTCTTTAGGGCATACGATTTCATAACTCACGACAGGAAAGTGTAAGAACAGTCAATTGACAACAAAATGTCATGCCTGTCCAAACATTTGAAAGGCCAGATCCCCTCAATAGCTTGGCTTGTGCATCATTCTCCTGTTTTCTACATTAACCATGAACCAGTGATCTATCAAGCCTTGCATAATCAAGCAGTTGATACTCTGCAGTTAAATATTTTTTTCATACTCTCTGAGAGGCACACTCAAGCATATGTAGTCTAAGAAATTAGCACTTCAGAAAGCCCTAGGTATATTCCTCCTGACTGTCTCCACTGAAATACCACTTTCAAACATAAGATTGGCTGATGCTGAAATTTCTAAGCCACACGCTTACAGCTACCTGGAACGCTATTATGAAAAGAGCAATATGACTTTACTTCAGATCAATGGTAGGATTCCTTAATTAAGTTTTTGGTGCTGGAAGATGTGAAGCAACCTCCTCACAGAGCATGGTGAAGATGTGAATTCTCATGCTGAAATTCAGAAGTCACCACCAGTCAATCAAAGTCTACCAGATTGTATGATCCTGGAGTTTTCTTGCCTTAGAAATATTGTATTGGAAAATGTTTGGAAAGTATGATGGAAGTAGAAGTCAGTGTGCATACTCAATCTGCTGTGAAGGCATCATACTTGTTCTGCAACATAGGCAGGCTCCCATGGCCCAGTAAGGGGTGAAGACAACCACTTTCTCAGTACTTCCATTTCAAAGCACAGAAAGCTGATTTGTAATGAAATAAATTCATCTAATGTATCCACTTTCTTGGAACAGAAGATACTGAGTCTTTTCCAGAGTGAGAAAAGGTTCTGCTATATGCAACTATACATATTGGTAGCCAAATACAATTTTTGTCTGATTAAGGTGTCCCACAGTATACCAGAAGCCAATCTTTGAAAGATGTGCTATGAATGCTAAGTTACCAGCGTGCCTCTTCATAGCCAAAAGCCAAACACATGTGACAGCCTAACACCAGCGCCTGATTTACAACAGTTATGACCTCATACTTCAGTATAGACATATCCTCATACAGTATCTCTCTCATACTGAAACAAAAATAAGATATTTCAAAGGAAAGAACAAGGGGCTGTTGTGAATTCTAAGTTCTTAGCATGCATTTGCTTATATGCAAGCAACTGAAAGCTCTAGATAGCTCTCCAGAAGCAGACCCCTACAGATACAGACAGATCGATTTTCTGGAATGAAATGCTGAGTTTATTGATTTTGCATTGTGTGTTGTCCACCTAGTCAAGGATTATTTTCAACATCAAATGTCTTCATTTTGAGAACAACATTGAAAGAAAAGCTTTCACCCCAAAATTTTACAGACTCCCTTGGAGCAGTCAGTGGAAAATGGAAATATTCAATTGATTTCCTGTCTTTATTACTATTAATCTACTCAGATTCTTCATAAGGTAAGAGGACCCAGTGAATCTGCAGGACAAGACCAAATATAAATGGTTGTCTGCTGTCCAGAAAATAACAATCTTTCCAGTATTATGCTCCTTGTAAATCAAGTGTGCAGAATTTACAGATACAAACATAATTCATGCTATTGCTTCTCTCTAATAAGCAGTGGAACCTCCTAGTTAAAGGAGGTCATCCCATGTAGCTGTTTGAGTTGAAGTACTGTGTTATGCAAGGCCTCTTGAGTGACTGACCAAAATTCACCATAAATAAAATGCATGATCTTTAAAAAGATGCCTAAAAACCCAAATGATGTATGAACAGAGCTGAACAACTAATTTGGGTTTATAAGGTTTGATATAGAACCACTGTTAATTTCAGAACCACTGTTAATTTCAATCACCATGACTTGACTCAGATTCATCTTTCTTGCATTTGAGCTCTCTGTAAGTTAGACAATTTGCAAGATGCACACAGCGGACAGTAGAAGGAATGCCCAGACCATAACTCATCACCCTTATCTTCCAAATTGATTTTAGGATGCAGTAGTGCAACAATTCCCTAATACATATGCTAAAAATATTACAGCAAGGACACATTGCAAGCATATGGAGTCACCCTTAACACTTTGTTCCTATAGAGTGCCCATCCAAGAATAAATTCCATTCTGTCCGTAAATAATCACAAAAGGTAAAGATTCAGAGTCTGTACAAACTAGAATTATTAATTAAAATTGAAATTGCAAATTTCTTTCAAGTTACTGATCATGTAGTATTAAACAAGTTTTATTGCCTTATCATAGTAATTAATTTTTGTCTCACATTAATGATGTTCTTATCATGCCTAAGATGCTAATGCAATTTGACAACAGCAAATACCGTAAGAGCACTTAGCTTATTCATGTCACTATCAGGGACAAATGCATAGCTTTACAATTATGACCTTCCTAACATACTAACTGCTTCCCAAATGAAGGACTGCTTCTGTGTTTTTGTCATGGAAAGGAAGGATTCATTCTAACATTGTCTTTTAATATTTGATTTTTTAAATAAAACAATTACCTAGCTTCTAGGCAGCAGTTCTAAACTGAAATGGTGGGTACACCTCATAAAACTGTATTTTCATGTTTCCTATTAAATACATGACCTTAGAAAATCTTCCATCTTGTTTCAACATCAATGTGATGTGATACTAATGAGTGACTAAAGTTAAATTTATTGCAAGAAAAAAATCACTTGTAGTTCAAAGTAAGAGTTCTCATTACATCAGAAACACCAAGACTTCATTTCAGCTTTCTACATACTTGCAAAAAGCTGTTACAGCCTGTGACGGATGCTTCAGGTCTTTTGTCGATGGGACTGGCTCCAGAAAAGAAATGTCTCCTCTTATCAAGCGCTTTTGAGACCACCTCTCCCAGAAGACGTGCACTCTCCAGCTGCAGCTGGAATTACAGAGCAAGTGGCTGTAAATGGGGGAGGTACTACTGCTGCTGCAGCTCGGGGCTGCTACAGAGCACTCACAAAGAAAGCACAAAACTTAACCACTCGCCCTTGAACAGGAAGTGGGTACATTTCTCCCCTTGTCAGAAAAAGGCGGTATATGACCCTTTAACTGAATTCTGCAAAACAGGTGCAAGGCTTCATCACATGCCAGTTTTCTCGTGTGTTATTACTTCCTTACAAAGAGTACCAACACTTTCCTTCTTACTAAAGAAACTAGAAACAGCTGAAAATGTGTTAAGATACTGAACTACAGTATTCGCGTATAAACCACTTCATTACAAACATATTTTGAACTCTAATTATATTCTTATTATCCCAATTACTTTGCTATGTATACATTTAAACATAATTATATACTGTGATATGCTCTTGTGCGCTATTACATTTACTGCTAAGGCTAATTCTAACTAGATTAAGAGTTCATTGAAATACATTGAATATACATGTATTTCATGGGGTTCTTTTTGCAAACTATATTACTATTGTACAAAATAGCAAAGTGCTACATACATCTTAAGCTCTCTATAACAATAAAATGTGTACCTTTAGACTGATACTAAATAAGCATCATAATTTGTTAATGTGTTCTAAACAAAATATTTGCAGAATTAGTATCAAGTTTACTGCAAGCTTGTTTTAACTTTCATCTGACCTTCATTTTCTTTTTTTTTAAAAAAAGGCTTTCATACTCATATTTCTGTTGAAGATGGGGTTAAACTTGTCAGAAGCATTTTAATAAAATACTGAAGACTTCCTTTAATTTATGGCAGATATATTTTCAAGAAGGAAAATGCTGATATTATCTTGGTTATAAGCTTGCTGCTGAAATGATTTAGATATTCTTTTCCTTTCACACAGTATCAGTATAAAGTTTTTCTTTGCAGGCAATGAATTATAGTTGACACTTCAAACCTATTCTATCAGTATCTTCTAGTTCAGAAAAATGAGAAAACATAAATATTTATTCTATATATATAGAAGAGACACAGGATTCTGATAAAAATGATCCATTATGGAACGATGAATAATTGTTACATGTGTCACACTTAGAACAGCAAAGGGCAAAAAAAAATTGCTGCTTTTTAGTATGAGGACTTGAGGTTATTGTGTAAATAAAAATGCAGTCATTTTATCATATTGAGCTGGCAAGTGTTTAAGCCCAGTGATTTCTGATGACATTCACTTCATGACTGCATGGATGAGGAAGCTGCTTGATATAGACCCTTGGTCTCATTTGATAAAGTCTATTAATGAAGTGCTTTAACAGTGGAAAAATATTTCTGCAAACAACCTTCCATTTTCCCAGTTTACATGTGCAATACTTCTCTGGCTTAAGCTTAACAATTAATAAGACTAGGAATCCATTTGTTCCATTAAGCGATCTGTTCACTGTCTTTAATCTTGTTTCTATTAGGAGCTTAAGTTTCTATATTATGCAGAGAAGTAGAGACTATTACAAACTGCTGAATAACAAACTCTAGGAAAAAAACCAGTGAAATTTCCAAATATTTGAAACAATATTATCAGTCTTATATTATCAGTCTTTCCTTTTAAAAAAGTAAATCCCTCCTATTAAGTGCAAATCCTAGCCAAAATGTAGTAAACAGAATATGTCATTTTTTTTAAATTTTTAAATCCACAATGACTGTTTTTATACTAGAAATGTAAGCTCTTTGAGGTAAGGATCATTTTTTGATTCAGTGCTTTCAACCATACAGCCCTGACTGCAAAAATCTAAATGTATTCACAATACAAATTATGGAGTTAAAAAAAATATCAAAATGACAAGCTCTTGGAATAAGATTGCCATGAGAGAATATAAAATTGAACTGAATTATTTGCTAATTTGTGTTATACGAGCTTCACAGACTGCAACATAAAGACTCCTTGCTTATCAAATTCAAATTAAAATGCTTGTTGTTTTAAATCATAAGCTAGCATTAAACCAGTAAATAAAAATCAGGGACTTCTAAAGTTATAATACTCTGGAAAAATTGGCTTAGCCATCTTATCAATGTGCTACATTCATATTAAATACAAACACAGATGTTAACTTAGCAGAAAAAAAAAAAAAAGCACAGAAACCACACCATGTATGCAATATTGCATCTGAGAAGTTTCAATTTTTGACACTATTTCTTAGCTTCATCATTCCACATGGACACTGGCAGGTTAACTTGTGCTATAACGAAACAAGTAGGTGCACTGGTTAACAACAGATGTTTATCTAGCCCAGTTTCTTGTCACCTTCAATGGCCACAGGCAGACAGGGAAGACTGCAAGATGAAGGCAAGAACAAATCAAATTTATCCCTATTAGTTTCCCATATTAAATATTATTAACTAAATACAATAACCTTTGAGATAAAGAAATTTCACCTGAAATACTTAGTATCATAGAAGGAATTTAGAAAACTTTAGGAATGGTAATATTATATAGATTATTCCACCTTTCAATCTCAGAAAAAAAAAAATGAATTAAATTTTCAAATTTTCCCTAAGTGGTCAGTGTTTCAACATGAGATATGAGGGAAGGACAAAGGGATAAAATGCATTTCCCTCCATAATATAAGAAGAGGTTTTGCAGGGTGTCACACTCGTGGTGAAGGAGGAAGCTTCCTCTACCCAATCTTCCTTACAGGAACTGGGATTTGGTTTGGTTTTTTTAAGTTTTTATGTGCTTCCCCTTTTTGAACAACTTGGTGCCTCTGCAGATACTGAAAGCTTTCTCAAGTAACAACATGACTTTTAAACAGGGTTATTTTTACTCTGCTGATTATCAGGCTAAAATACGAACAACGGTGACTTTTGGATTACCTATCGGCTCTGAACGGCACTGCATAATTTTTGCTTCTATCCTCGTTTCAAATACTACCCTTGAAACTACAAAGAGGCTGTTAAAACAAGCAACATTTTGCAGGAACAAACCTATAAAATTTTGCACAGCATGCACACACACACACGGATTATATTCCATGGATGACTCAATGTTTAAATGCTGACTTACTGAGATCTTTCTCCCAAAGCTAACTAATAAATACAGTCTGTCTGAAAATGAAGATAAAAATAAGCATCTAAAATAAAGAAGAAATTCTCCGCTCCTTTCTCTATTTTCTCTTTCTTCAGGCTTCCTAAATTTTTATATCTTGTCTTCCATTTTCAGTATTATACATCCCCGATTCAGAGCTACACTAGAACAAAATTTTGACTTTGTGTTTAATTTTCTACACTTCTCTAAGAAGGTATTTTCTAAAAGCCTGTCTTTTTCCTCCTAAACTATGGATATTTATCTTCATAACACTCACCCTGTGTGACCAATATTGGATGAACTAAGTTTACCTATAGCGAGTGCCTATGCACAAAAAGTCTATTGAAAATTTGGAGGAAACTGGAGTCAATTACAATCGAAGGTTTGGAAAACATACAAGGAACAACTCTATTGTTATTCAGTTGTACAGATTTAAGGCAACTTTCTACACTTGACTACTCACTTTGGAATTTTGGTTATAAATCTCCTCCAAATTAGAACCTACTACTTAAAGTTACTTTGTTTTTGGAGAGAGGATGCTCGGGCTAGAGTCCTAAATTTGAACATGGTTCCCTATAACTCATTGAATCCAAATCAACAGTGGCAGTTTTCCAACAAGCAAGGTGCATATACGCCTTTGTGTGCTAATAGTCTGAAAAGATTTATTCTGGTAAAGATCACAAAAAAACTACACAATGAGGCAAGCACACATATACCACTTCCTGTGCATTCCAATGCCTGTGGTCCTTGATACCAAATCACAGTCTAAATTTTGTGTAACTAATCACCTGTCTGAAAACCTTACAAATAGTAATTGATCCCAATTTGCAGAAAGAAGAGCAGGATTTTCATTAGTTACAACATTAAGCAGTAGCTCTTAATTTTAGTCAATCTCCTGAACAACCCAAATATGACAAGCTCACTCTTGTGGGCTAAACCGAGAGGAAAGCTGTAAAATGAAGAAAAAAGGGCTCCTTCCGAATGGATAAATACAGAAAAACTGGCCAATACACTAAAGCCAGAAACACTAACAGGTATATTTTGAGGGGTACCTTAATGTAATTTCTCTAAAGCACTGAAATCACAATGTAGTCTCACCATCAGTCCTGGACCATTTAACTACAGACTGTCACTGAAGAGGGAGGTCATGGTCCCCAACTCTGCATGCCCTCCATCCCTCATGGATGTCACCCCATGGTCTGCCAGATCAGCCCACCAACCAAGCTCACTCCTCTTCTGGTCTAACAAGACCAGCAGGTGGGCTGCAGGACCAGACTGCCCTTTCAACGGCAGTGTGGGCTTGGGCTGGTGTCAGCTGACGGAGGACATGCTCTGCTGGCTACTGAATTGCAGAGCATCTTCAGGCCCCTGCCTCAGCCGGCAGTGAAACAAATTCCTCCAGGTTAAAGCCTGATCTAGGTGCCCTGAAAAGCCCTCTGCAAGCATCTTTCTCTGTTAACAATGGCACAATCTATGGAGTAACAGAATCATAGAACGGTTTGGGTTGGAAGGGACCTTAAAGAGCATCTAGTTCCAACCCCCCTGCCATGGGCAGGGACACCCTTCACTAGCACAGGTTGCTCAAAGCCTCATCCAGCCTGGCCTTGAACACCTCCAGGGATGGGGCATCCACAACTTCCCTGGGAACCTGTTCTAGTGTCTCACCACGCTCACATTGAAAAACTATCTTCCCTACATCTAATCTAAATCTAAACTCTTTCAGCTTCAACCCATTATCCCTCGTCCTTCCCCTACGCTCCCTGATAAAGAGTCCCTCCCCATCTCTCCTGTAGCCCCCTTCAGGTACTGGAAGGCTGATATTAAGTCCCCCTGGAGCCTTCTTTTCTCGAGGCTGAACAACCCCAACTCTCTCAGCCTGTCCTCACAGGGGAGGTGCTCCAACCCTCTGATCATGTTCGTGGCTCTCCTCTGGACTCGCTCCAACAGGTCCATGTTCTTCTTATGTTTGGGGCCCCAGAGCTGGACACAATACTCCAGGTGGGGTCTCACAAGAGCAGAGTAGAGGAGGAGAATCACCTCCTTCAACCTGCTGGTCATGCTTCTTTTGATGCAGCCCAGGACATGGTTGGCTTTCTGGGCTGCAAGTGCACACTGCCAGCTCATGTTGAGCTTCTCATCAAGCAACACCCCATGGAGATTTAGACTAATAATTTTAGCCAGCTAAATTGTGCAGTAGTCATATCTCCATCTCTTTCGTTTATATGGAGAACACAGAATAATACCAAAGCAGTCCTTATGAGAGGACACAAAAGTATCCTTACTGACAGAAGGTGTGTGCTAATTTCCTGCACTGACTTCAACCAGTTTAAAAAATAATCTTACCAAAATAAAACACATGAGAACTGGATAATAAATAACTTACCTACTTACTAATGGATAACTAACTACTCCTCATCATAGTCTAAATCTCTCTTAATTTAAATGTACTTTCAGTAACATTTTCACAGTTTCTAAATAAAACAAAGCCCATAACTGTAGCATAGAATACATACTCCTGGGTATTCCAGGTAATCTAGAGGTTTGGGAGACTAAGATAGCTGAGTAGCCACTTTTAAAAAATAACAAAAAAAAAAACCATTATAGGAAAACTGTTCACTTAAGAGGGATTTAGCAAGGCTATGAAAGGTAATGGTGTGTGTTAATCTACTTCAGAGTCTTGAGAAAATACATACTTGACGTTAACATAAATTTAGTTTTAATTTACTGTTAATTAGGGTAGATTAATATATATATGACTACCACAAAAATACACATTAAATGGCAAGAATACCTATCCTAATAAATAATACATTACTGATCCTATTGTGCTAAAATATTTAGGTAATCAAACTCTTCAATATCTAAGTGTTCTGCTTAACAGTAAGAGAAATTTAGAGAAACAACATTTGATGAAGCAGCATTGCGACACTATTGGGATTGCACTGCAGTTCAGAGATAACCCTGAAACAACTGGGTAGGGAAAAATCTATATAACCTACGTTATTAACGACTACTGACTGACCTCTGCTTATCTTCACTAACTTAAAGATGACATTGAAATTTTCAACTCTGGTCAAGCTTCATTATCCAAAATCTAGACTATAATAACTTAAAAGTGTTCTGATGATATTTTTAACCTGTCATATTAAGATAAACAGAAAATTTTTGACATTACAGATTACCTAGAAAAAGGATCATTGCTTTGCTCACATAATGCAATGTGAATTCTAATATTTACACTGCATACAATGACCAGAAAACATATTAGCTTAATTTTTCATTGAAATATTACAGATAAGAGAGAAGATAATAAATCCCTCAAAAAATAAAGAAAAAAGAACACTAAGAGTTACGTTTACTCTCCCCAGGAAAGAATTTCCATTGTGCATCGTATGTGTCACACAGCAAATGCCAACAGTAGCTTACATAATATCATACCATGCTACAGCATGAATACTTCAAAGCAATCCAGTTGTAGCTGACCAGATAGTGTGCACAGGTACACTGAAGTCCACTGACATCAGTACAGCTATCAAAATATACAGCATGTGGGAAACAGCCTCCAACTTGTACAACTTCCTGCTATTTTCCCACCTAAAGGTTGCTTAATTCTGATTTTTCATTCAATTTTCCACTCTCTTCCTCTAGCAAAAAATTAAAATAATAAAAAAAATCATTATTTAAAGCATGTTGTTTAAGCTGAAATCAAAGCTGTTCTTTCCTCTTAGAATACACCTGGTTGTTTAACAGTCCATAACACTTTGAAGTGGCCAAATATAACAACATGTTCATTTTAAATTGAATTTACAAAAATTAAAACTTTTTTTTTTTTTTGTGGGCAAGGTGTTAAAGAAAAACAGTATGTCTTATCAAGTATACAGTAATTTAATTGTTTCTTCTGATTCTATCTATTTTAAAGCATGTTTCAGAACCTAGTATAATTCAAGGAAAGATACTTTTTTTTCTCTTTGAAGGGATGAAATTCCAACTTATCTGTATTCAGAATAGGAATACAGATTTGTACACAAGTGATTGTAAATGCCACTGCCTTCCCATTTTTAAATGCTTCTGTTTTTCCAGAGAATGTATCCACAGATCAATGACCCTTTCACGTGATTTGGAAATGCCAAAGAATAACACCTTAGGGAAAATACTGTTTTCACTTGAGTTAAAATAATCGTTTTTACAACAGAAAGAAAGTATGAAATCCAAAAATCACTGAGGATGCCATCCAGAAAATCTATACATCTGGGGAAAAAAATTAGTAGAGAACTAAATTGTTCAGATAAATTAATTTCAAACTAAAGCCATGGTAAAATTCATTAATCTAACAGATTAACAGACTGCTCATTTGGCAGCATTTATTGTGGCACATTTGTGCATGTTTCTCCATTTTTCTCTTACTTGTTATTAATTATGGCTACTTGGAACTGAGCTCCAGGGTACCCACCAGTGCCTATCAAGATTGATGAACGCGCCCTGGAGGTGGGAGTCATGCGGACAGTTGGTCCATGCACAGGATCTGTGCTGTAACCCTGAACGTTTTCCTGTAGCAAACTTGCTGGCACTCCTGACAACAGAAATGCAGCTGATGGAGGAATTTCCAGGAGCGTCTCTCCTTTTCCCTCCAACATCACTTGAGAAAGACATTCCTACACAGACGTGCCAGTATGTACTTTTGACAGTGTACTGCTTGCTGCCCTGTGCTGTCTTTCAATCCTTTCCACTTTTCTCTCCCTCAAAGGAGAGTCTGATATCACATTATAACACTTACCTAACTTTTATATTGTGCTTTTCTCTGTAGTCCATCTGTAGACAGTGGTGTCCATTTCTGAATTCAATTACTTGGGTATTGGGGAAAAAAACCCCACAACAGTTATTTTCTGAATTTCTAGCACACTTTTTTACTGCTTTTAGAAATATGGCTGGATGTCAGGCAATAAGGGAGAATACTGCAGAGATTCTTAGCTTTTGACATTTTTAATTGCTTCTGCTTTGGTTATTACACAATAGATATTTTTGTCATCTAAATATAATGTATCTTTGTAAAATCCTTTAAAATATGATTTCAAACCAATGAATGCCATTTTCTATTTGCCTTTAATTTCCTCTCAATAGTAAGTTCATCAGAGTGTAACAATTAATTAACTTAATTAAGCTACCTTAATTATGTTCTTTCATAGGTCAATATGTAGAGCTACTCAGATTAATAGCAGAGCTTGCAAAGTTAATCTTCTTGTATAATGCAAATGATGCCAAGTCATGTATTAAATACCTTCCTAAGTAACAGATGATATAGGACTGAATGTACTTTAAAGAAGGGCAGAGACTGTGAAAAGGTTAAATAAAGAAAAATGTCTTGGATTTCTGGAAATTTTAAACAGACCTAATTCATCTTTTAAATTAATAATATTCTTCTAAGAGATGCCCTCATTCCATAAGGCCATTTACAGCTTAAATATACATAAATAAATTTTGACTTCAAAAGTAGAACTACATGACAGCATTTTCCAGCCATCTTGCAACCTTTATGCTTTGCTATTAAGAAGATTACATAAAACAGTCATGTAAAACGATTAGATGGAAAATATGAATTCCTAACTCCAGAGCATTTGCATGCTTACTGTATTTCCCAGCTTATTTTACAGAGGAATCATTTCAGTAGTCAAAGGTATTATGTTCTCTGTTCATTATTAATTCACTTTTAACACAGACTCTAAGGCTTTTTAGGCATGTGGCTTAGCACTTTTGTTATGAAATATTAATGGGAACTACAGTAATCATAATAATTACTTGTAGAAGCATAAAAAGTAATATCAAACAAATCTCCTGAGGGCCAAATGACAGGTGACAACTCCTCTGTTCTGATAAGAGAGTCTGATGGTTGGAATCCACAATCTGATGTGAGGAGTTGGATTATGGGCCAAATCATGGAAATTTCAGCCAAGAAACCAAATTCCAGTCTTCTCTACAATGAATCTGACTTAGGTCTAGAAAATATTCTAAATGCATAGCAATTCCAGATCTGTAATCTGTTGCAACTCCTCATTGCCACTCGAAAACAAAGAGGAGGGGTGCAATAAATATTCTATAAGGCTTTGAACAGGAGTGTAAAGTACAGGTTCTGCAAGTGTGAAAACCATCATCTCTCAGAAGTTTTAAAACCACAATAAAGTAGTAACAAACATTCCGGAGGGATCAATCCTATGTCTGCTGGGGGATGGATGACATAGATGACCTAATATGTTTTCTTCTCTTGTTAAAGTATGCCATTGCTGTATTTGTGGTGGTGTACACAATTAACATCCTGATTTCAGTGTAGCAGTGGGTTCAGGGTACAAATCAGTCTCTGTTCCAAAATCACAACTTATGATATCAAAGGGGATTATTTATTTATGATACAGAATAACTAGTAAATTATCACATATGGTTTTTCATCAGAAAACAGTCTGCTAGGTCCATACAACATGGAAATTTCCAATGACTTTTCTGAATAGAAAAGCTCGTTAGAAGTTAAATAAAAAAATTCAGTGTTCAAGAGTATATATGCAGTCCAACCCACTCTATGTGGGTAACTATTTTTTTTTCAATTAACACTGTGTCAGGAAGAACAACATATTTATAGCAACAACAGTCTGACACAATTCTTCTGTTAATGAGATCAAGCTAGCAGCTACGCAGAACAGAGGGAAAATATTGCTATGCCTACAAAGTTTAGAAAAGAATGCACAGCCTTTTCACAAGCATAAAAACTTTGCATTTATATATATAGATATACAAATATATATTTTCTTGAATATTTTCTTGTGTTCTCTACAAGTGCAAATCATCTTCTGCTTCTTGCCAACGCTTATTCTACATGATGATTGACCTATTTTCTCAAATGAAAGATATCAGTGACAGAAATCCAGTTATTTAGCAGTTTTCTAATAATAGCAGATGGAGAAAATATCACAGGAGCATTATTACAAGCTTTGCCATGGAATTACATTTTATTCAATTCTTTCAGAACATAGAACCATAGAATCATTTAGGTTGGAAAAGACCTTTAAGATCAAGTCCAATTACTAACCTATCACTGCCAAGTCCACCACTAAACCATGTCCTTAAATGCCCCATCTACAGGTCTTTTAAATACCTCCAGGGATGATGCCTCAACTGCATCCCTGGGAAGCCTGTTCCAATGCTTGATAACCCTTTCAGTGAAGAAACTTATTACTAATATCCAATCTAAACCAACCCTAATGCAACTTGAGGACATTTCCTCTCATCCTATCATTTGTTACATGGGAGAAGAGACTGACATCCACCTCGCTACAACCTCCTTTCAGGTAGTTGCAGAGAATGACAAGGTCTCCCCTCAGCCTCCTTTTCTCCAGGCTAAACAACCCCAGCTCCCTCAGCTGCTCCTCATGGGCCTTGTGCTCCAGACCCTTCACCAGCTTCAGTGCCCTTGTTTGGACCTGCTCCAGCACCTCAATGTCCTTCTTGTGAGGGGCCCAAAACTGAACAGAGTATTCGAGGTGTGGCCTCACCAGAGCCGAGTACAGGGGCACAATCACTTCCCTAGTCCTGCTGGCCACACTATTGCTGATACATCATACTTTGTTTAAAAAGCAAACACCTCAGTGTAATAAAACAGCATAAAGATAGATTAGATGCTCTGCTGCTGAAGTTTAGAGTTTTGGGTTTTTAAAAAAAAATCTCTTTTCGTACTAACTTGGCAATGGGACTTGCCAAGAAAAGTTTTATCCAGATATCAAGGAGAGAAGATAAGAAACAAAAGACAATATCAGCTGCCAATTGTGTTCACAAAAATTAAGAAACACTCCCTTTGCTTGAATATGAAATAATGCAGATGGCTTCCCCAGATTTTCCAAGAATAATGCAATGATTTTAACACTTAATTCTATAATCCTTTTAAGCTGCTTGTACCATACTTACGACTAATGGCAGATGACTTATGCGTGGGACACATTTTTTCCTGTAAAACAAAACACTACACCTCAGCTGTGCATTACTGACGAAAAAAGTCTGTGCTCTACCCAGATAAAGTGCAAGCGTTGAATGTCTAATAGTTCAGAAACAGATTAATGGGTACCTATCTTAATTTCTCTTTAGTTGAGATCAGCAATGCTTTGTACAGCTTTTATAGTTCTAATGGAGAACTCGGAAAGCACCACAGGTACATAAGCTATTCGTGTTCATTTTTTTCGGGAGAACGTAGGGGGTTGGCTGGTTGTTCAATTCTTTTTTTCTTATCCAAGAGAGAATGGCACAGCATTTCATCTGTATCTGTACTGCTCTGGTAACGCAGCCATTCAGAAAGACCAGCTCTGTTAGCCTCTAGGCTTATACTATTAAAACATGATTAATTGATCAGCAAAGGAAATTAATACACATAACTCATGTATTTCTATTTTAGTTCTAATTAAAGAAGAGGATATGCCTCTTATGAGACTCAGTTTTAAGGGAACTGTCAAAACCAGTCTCAACCACTGACGCCACCACTCCCCATCCATTGAAGTGTTGGTTATGAGAAATGGTATCAAGATGCAGCCCACCTGTCTTGCTCTTTAGCCATGATATGAGAAAGGAAAAACAAAATAACAACAAACCTTCACATTCTTCAACATCACTGTATAGTCATCTAAAAAAACTATATAAATGTATTTACTAAATATAATGCACTTGCCAGATGCACAATGGAAGCGGCCACAGAAAAGAAGAGTAAGGGTTGTGAAATCTAATTAATCAGCTTTCCAATTTTACCTAACCATTACAGTGTTATGCAAGCAAGTCTATTCATACATTTAAAACATTTGAAAAGTTCTTACTCTCAAGTAATCAACACGTCCAGAGAATTTCCTTTCATCAGTTCATGGTAAAGAACATGTGATATCAGAGATGTAATTCAATGTATTGAAGGGCATGCTAACAATAGTGCAGTTTTGAATTTTGAAACAGTTGTGGGGACAAAATTCAACAACAAGCATTACTGTTGGAGGGAAACCACCAAAACTGTATAATTTCATGTAACATTGTATGAAAAGTAGTGTTATTTTACAGTTTCCTAAGAAACTGATAAGAAAATCTAATGAAATGACACTGAAATTAGGATGGCGCACATCTGACCCCTTTCAAATGCATTAAATTTTTCTTTCAATTCCACTTTTCAATTCCAATTCTTAAAAAAAGCAATAAATATATACAATATTAACTCATCAATGACAGAGGAAACTTCCTTATTTTAGTATGGATAATAATTAAAATCATTCAAGCATTCAAGCCTATATAACTTAAATTTTATTGAGGATTACACAGCTTTTGAAAACTCAGAATAAGGTATCCTTCTAACTTTAAGCACAGTTTGGTAATTTTATAACCCAAAGTGTTCCTGCATCTGAAATACACTGACGAATACACACTTTTTGTGAATCCTACACAGATACAAAAGTTTCACAGGTATTAAATCAAACATCCAACACGCTAATTACTTCTGCAGTGGCTTTTGTCATATGCCACGTAGCTGGACACTGGTCCTATCCCACACAGAGTTAAATCTGATTTTAGAACATGAAAAGAGACTGGGAAGAAGGGAGGCAGTGAGGGGAGTGGATGCCATCCTGGCCTCCTGTTGAAGAGAGCTCAAAATTCAACCATTGCTTCTACTAGGAGGAAAGACTGGACAAGCAAAACAAAGCCTCATCTGAGTGACCAAATGACATTCCACAAAGTTAAAACTGATGACACAAGTAACTGAGTGTTAGATTCAGACTGGTCTATCTGAGAGGAATATAATTTGTAAGCAGGAAAAAACTATGATTTATACAAAGTAACATAACTCATGGGATTTTCCTTACTTTCTCCTACTAGAAATGTTTTTCTCCTTGCATTTGCAAGTCCAAGACTCTTTTTAAACATCACTTTCCACATCCTTCTCAACTCTCCTCCACCTTCCTGAAATCCTTAGTCTGTTAGCCATTTTGCCTTCTTTAAACTTTTCTCCTATTTCTCTTTTCCATGGCTGCATTTCAGCTTTTTCTTAACAACTGCTTTCTCATCAATACTGATGGGTCGAATTCAGATGAGACACAAATTATTACACAAATAATGCATCAGTTAGCAGCTGTATTTAATTCCAAATATTAACTCATTAAGCAGATAGTGAAAGAATATAAGGGAATGATGCACCAGGAGACTTCAAATAAAATGAGAAATAAAAAAGGCATTAGTTGAAGTAAAGCTCTGCAAACACTTTCTTTGCTTTGTTTTGTTAAACACCTGGTTTTTATGGTGCAATTCACAAATACCTGTTTACTGTGCTGACTTACCCACACGTAAGTTAGATGGGTTGTTTCATGGTGGGTTCTGAATTTGGAAATTCAGCATACTGGTGCTCCCCTCTCAAGGTTCCCTGCAAATCCAACCACAAAACTCTTTCCGACTCACTTCTCTGTTTATATGTAAACTACAGTAATATGACTGGAGAAAGTCTCATTCCCTTATAAAACAAATATAACACTTTATGACCCCACATCCAGTAAAACAGCTTTACCATAAACTCCTACTGAGTTATTTAGTAAAATCCAAAAGGTATTTCCATCTTTCAATTCTCTGAAGTTTCCTCTTCCCCACAGTTTAGCTGTTTTAATTCCACAAAGGCAAAAACTGTATACCCATCTTCCTCTTGGTCACCTTTTACTAACTAACCATGTTTCATTCCTCTTTCTGCAGCGCTTTTCCTCTTCTTCTTTTTTTTTTTTTTTTTTTTTTTTTTTTTTTTTTTTTTAAATATCATCTGTACTCTCAATTTTAAATTCTCCAGTGGAGTGAGATAAGTTGGCAAAGCTGAGACTTTAGAGGCAGAACCCACAGCCCTTCACAGACTAGAGGTTGCTTTTCTACTCAAGAATATACTACAAGGTTATATTACTCTATACTCAGGACTGCTCAGATGTGATAACCTGAGTTTCTATCTTATAGTATGTGGCGATACTCCAAAGTAAGTGAAGCACCTATCTCGTCTTAATCCAGAAGACACTCATAAGAATTCTCCTGGCCCTGTACTGAGGACTTCCCTCTTCTTCAGACAAAGCGATAAGACTATCAGAGGAAAGGAGAAATTCAAGAAGGTATTTGATAATTTATCTAAGGGCTGCACTGAAGAACTAATAAATGACAATGTATTACCTATGACTAATGTTTCATACTCTCCTTTATTGGGAGGATTATAGCCAAAAGAAATCTGAGAAAAAAAGCAGGAAAGACTAGTCTTTATCTTACCTGGTATTTGGAATATCTTTAATAATAATAATAATAACAACAACTAAACTGTTTGAGGAAGCCAAGATTAATAATGTTAAGGCTACTCCAAATGAAGGCTTTACAGGAATGGTTAATTTAAGGATAATAATAGCTCTCTGAAAGGATGATTGCCACCCTAAAATGAAGTTGTGAGTCTGAATTCTACAGACAACCTCTCTTACAGCTACCATGTACTGTGACAAGTGCATATTGCAGGGACAGAAAAAACCCAAAGTAATTGGCTACTTTATGGAACTACCTAACAAGATGGCACCCTTTCTTATAACAACAGATAGCATGGACTTATGATCATACTATATCATTAACATCTAGTATCATTTTCTGAAAACAAGGGCACAAAAAAAGGCACAGTATTAGTGAGGGTCTTTCCTCTGCACAACCCATCAGTTAGCTGTATTTAAATTTAGTGAAAAGCTTTATGTCTAACGATATACCTATGTACAGATTTTACTCTTGACTCTTTAGTGTCACAAAGTTAAATTTGCCAGAATCTAATGGGACTCCTGTTACTGTCATGGTGTGAAAAACAGGAACAAGAAAAAAAAATTTCCCAATCACTGATAAGAAACAGTATTAAAAAGGTAATAGATGGAGTATATTTGGCTTATAGGTACCTTTAACCAAGGTCCTGAGATTTACCTTGGTCTTGCACGTTGTTGGTATGGGAGGGTAAGATTGAGCTTTAGCTTCAGAAAGTCTCTGCTCTGAGTAAAACAACACTAGGCATGAAAAACAGAGGCAAACGTGTATCCACCAACAGTCTTGGAAAAGAATAGACACAGAATGTCCTACCTCTTCTGGACGTTTCTGTGCCACCGATACCAGCTCTTCAGAGCTACTTCTTGAGGTAGAGGGTACCACACTACCTGGGGCCTCTGAGACCACCTCATTTGACGGTTCGGAGTCCTGAGGGCAACAGAGACAAATAGACCCCTCAGCAGCGTGTTGACGTGGCACGCCAAGAAAATGAGACTTTTCAGAGAAACTGCGCTCAAAGCACAGACAGAGAAATGAAAAATACTTGAGGTCTAAAACCCTACTCTTTTTACCCTGGGCAACTTCTTTTACAGCAGAAGTAAAGACATCAGTCATATATCTTCTCTTAAAATGGCAATACTTTCTTCACAGGAGCATTATAAGACTTATTAAATAGCTATATAGCAGTTCAGAATTGCAAAGTTCTGAATAAGCATCCTTGTTTTGCCCATACCTACCCCTGCTCCTGAACTGCAAGGAAGGGAATATTACATTTCATCGTCTTATTCAAGATGAAGGTTTCTGCAAAACAGCTGGGACCATGCTAGAAAAGCCCCACACAACCATATTTTATCAATCACTGCAAACTGATATAGCACATAACCTGGTAAAGTTAGAAAAGTTAGTAGAGTTGGCTGTCTATTTTTAACTTTAACACTACAGTAAAATAAAAATAATAAAAATTCTTAAGTAGTTTGCATTCTACTTCCATAATTACCTTTGCTTTGCAATGCAACATGATTAGATCAGTCAAAACAAAAGCTACTTTAATACCTTCACCACTTCACACAGTGATTTTGAGAACTGCATAGACCGAGATATTTTACTAGAGAGAAAATAAATCCATTAATTGGTGCTATGTCTGCTGTTTGTGTTGTAATGCTCATTACAGAAGATATTTTAGATGTCATTGCTTAGCAAGCAGAATATATGCTTTTTGATACATCACTTTTTCTCTACAGTCATTAATTGCAAGGAAATCAAGATTATACTATCGGAAACTGCAAGCTGCAAAGCTCATTATTAAGTTTTTCAACATAACAACCTCTAAAAAGTAAATTAAAATTTCATAATGATAATATTCAGCTTTTGCAGTTTAGCTCAATGTATGTTTGGACTGTTGGAAGGAAACAGTGAACACTGTGGTCCAAAAAAATTACTGAATTGCATGGAGAATCACAGCTAAGACCAGATACTGTAAAAGAATTAAGACGTGGAGGGGGTTGCTGGAGGCTAGGAAGTAAGAAAAATCTCTTTGGGTCTGGAGGGGGAATAATATCTCTAATCCATACACATTTTCAGGTGAATCCCTGTAAAACAGCTTCTAAGTTTAAATATTTCAAATAATGCTTTTTTTGCCTTTCGTGTTGCATCACCTCTCTGTGACTTAAAAAAAGGATATTCTGGCCCATTCTGTGGCTTACCACCTTAAGTTAAAGGTTCTGTACAAGGAATACATTTTAGGGAAAATCAGCTTTCAGTGATGACTAAAGAAGACAATCAATTAAAATGTTAACAATGAAGTCCAACTGGCATTGCACTGAACTGTTTTAAAGGCATAAGCACTGGGTCTGTGGAACAAAAGGAAAAATAGGATACCTTGGTAGAGCTACCACCCCAAATAATTCCATGACAGGAATAATAAAACACTACCTTTCAGCCTTCTCAGTTCCCCAAAAGAATATCAACACCACGGCTAACCACAGTGAACTACAATGAGAAATATCTCTAGAATTCTGATAATAAAAGTCATTTTCCTGTACCAACTGTACAAAAGCCACATGCTCTATATGCCATCAAAATAAACTTTGCATCGTGTTCATCCTGACAGCTCACTGTTTTCCCTAGCAGATCTGGACTTGCCCAGGCAAATGTTCTCTCTCTCAAGGGCCTCCTCAGTTTGGTTCCCCATAAACTATGACAATGAGACTCTCTCTTCTTGTTGACCCAATAAGCCACGAACTGACTCTGAGTACTGAACAGTACCGTTTTGTTTTCTTCTTGAGAACTGGAAAGTTAAATCATCACCATGCAATTTATCAGCTCAGTATGTTCCCAGAAGTTCTTATCTGCTACTTACAAAAACAAAAGTAACAACCACATCTGCTGGAAGAAAATGATGTACTTGCCTTAACTCTTTGGTTCAGTGATTTCTCTCCCAGAATTCTGCTTGTCTTTTGTACCTGAACAAACTTTTATTATGTTGCTATTACCTGTGGCCAGATGATGGTGGCAACCATTTTTTGTTATCTATGTTTTTTGAAAGTTACGAACAGTGGTTTTAAAAAATGATCTGAGCAACTGTAATTTGGTAAACATATATCCCTGTTACATTCCTTTTGCCTCAACCAGACTATGGATTCTTTTCCACCATCAAATTTCAAATACCTTCTTCCCAAGAAGCTCGGCCACCCTTCTCCATAGTTCTCTTAAGAACCAGCTGGCTAATGTACTACTTCCAATTTCAGGGAGATGGATGGAAATCAAATTTACTTTATTATTCAGAAATCAATCTGAGAAAATGTGTCTCCCTTTCTGATTACACTGGTTTTATTCTCTCTTTTCACACTGCTGTTGCAGGCTCTATGCAGTTAGGAAAACCGCATAGAGCCTGAACATATGTAAGAAAGGCAAACTACGTCATTCTGAACTAGTTCAGCAACACGTGAAGTAGAGCTTTCAGAAACAAACATATTCAGTAAGTGGAAGGGGATGCTTTCATGAAAGGTACAAAGATAAAAATGCTGCAAGGTGCAAGTGAGAACTTTCATAAAGCTGCTTCTCTGTGTTATGAGTACATGGACAAGGGAGCAACAGTTCCGGTAATAAATCCTGGTACCTTTACTTGTACTCGGGCAAATAAAACAACACGAAAACGTATTAACATTGTTTACTTTTGTAAAGGAAAGGCAAAAAATCCTTATCACTGACCTAAACCAATCTTTTTACTGAAGAGGTGTTAGAAGGAAAAATATACTTCAAAAATAATTGAAGTTAGTTTATTGTCCTTCCTAATCATTATCTATATCACAGCCTACTGGACTGACTTTGCAAAAAGTCACTTCTTTCTTTTTCCAGGGCCTTGTATGATAAAAACCATTGTCAATGGCACTTCTCATTGATGTGCAAGCCTCAACTGTAGCAGTAAGAGACACGACTGTTCATGGACATGTAATCAACACAATAAGTAGTCAGGTACATGTCTCTTCTGGTGCTTAAGCCCTTCCCATTTCATTAAAATATTATTACATTTTCTAACCTACATAGCAAACCTCATGTATCTGCATTTTCAAACCAGACAGATCAACATATACGTTTCTAATGGATCACAATATTTGATTATATTAATTAATAAATTATGGGGGAAATTCTTTATGGAAATATAAATGCATTATAAACAAATAAATTCAGAATGCTTAGTAATTACATTTTTCCTGCAAAATGCAGATTTTGATCAAAGCTCCTCAGACCATGATCTGTCTCGGACTCATGAAACCTTGAAGAAGAAATGTGTAGACATTCTACTATATTTATGCAAGGAAGACAGTCCTGCTGTGAACTATGTCCCTTCTCCTATGACCTAAGTGCTCACGCAGTTAAAGATACCACAATAGCACTGGCTTGAATCAATCACAGCTCTGCAAAAAATAGTATTTTAATTACACGTTGACATAAATACATAACAAATCGGATATTCTAGTCCCGGGATGGAACTTGCTTGCTAGTCTTCGCAGTAGACACAAAAGCGTAGTTGGTTAAATTCTGAGTCTTGGACCCTTCAGTATTTTATTTTTTTAAAAAAATCCACATCAGCAGAGATCAAAGGAGACAATGACTAGTCAGAGGTGAGAAATCAAAGGCGCATCCAACTGTGGCACCTTCTTCAAAGTATTCAGTTCTTTTCTCCCCTTCATCCCATTTGGCATATTTGCTATTTGCAACTACTGTAATAGAAGCAAACATTGTGTTTTTATTTTTTCCTTTTCTGTGCAGAAGTACCACTGATACAGTATGCTGAAAAATCCATAGTGCATACAGAACAGATGTGAATTTCATTTGTGAGTTATGAAAAGTGATAGACTTCAGAGGAAAATATTTACATTTTATGCTATCCTGATGTTGTAACTTAATTTGAGGTCTTCACTATTTTTACTTTTTGGTTTTTTGAAAACCAGACCATTAAATCCAAGATCAAGACACATATGCAGATGTACCATATACATAAATATGATACAGATATGTATATACATACATACATATATATTCATAGGGAATGTTCACAGCTAATATTATTGTAAAGAAAAATTGTAATTGTCTATCAATCCATGCTACAGGAAGCACAGAGTTGACTCATAAAAGCAGAAACTCTACACAGCTTCTGATTTTGAAGGAAATACAGAAATTACGTATATTTTTAAAAGTATGCATAAAATACTTTCCTAGAAAGCAAAAGAAGTCACATTTGAAACAGGATTATGGAAAAATAGTGTTTGACAATGATATTTATACCAGCCAAGCATCTGCTATTTTTTTCTGCCATTGCTACTTTAAAACAAAACAAGACTAAAAAAGAATCTAAACAAATCAAGCCATAAACCCTTTATAGACAATTTCAAGCTGTCAGGTTTGAATATATTATGTTAACTCTGCATCAGTTTTCATATGTCATCACTTACCTTGGTCCAGTTGAAAATTACACAGGCCATAAATTAGGTTTAAACAAGTTTTGAATCAGCCTGGAACTAGTTTTCAAATTAAAGAGACGTTGGTAAATTACATGCTACTGTCATTTTATTACCCTAATCAATTCTTTGTGGCCTGAGGTGGAAAGAAAATGGATGCTGTCTTCATTTGCAAAGGGTTTATCTCTCACACCAGGCTGTGAAAACATGACTGCAGTAATGAATTGGAAGGCAAAGTTACCAACAAAGGCTTCTAACAGTAACGAAGTAGAAATATTTGTCCCCCTTTAGACATACAAAAAGGGAGGGCCATGAAGCCAGCTTCTTAAGGCTGAAGGACTATGGGAAGAAATTTGCATATTTCTGTTGAAGTGCTGAAGTGCTTGTAGCCTCACAGAGTATCATTTTCAGGGCTGCACAAGAAAAGCCTTCCCGGGCCAGACCAAAGATGCCTCTCTAGCCTGGAGCACAGAACATCCCTCCATCAGCTAGCCCACTGCTCCTACCCCTCCTTATTCTTACAACCCAAGGGCATACTTTGAAGGTATTTACATCTTGGCCAGGATTTGGTAAAATCCAGTGAAGATGAGATATCTGTAGCTCTCCACAGTTCACAGGTACCAAAGTAAATCTCTAGGAGAAGAAACAGAGTTTATCTCAATCTGCTTACATGTGAGATCAATCGCATCCCTAAGATTTTACCCTGTGTTAGTTAACGAGGTAAGAACACGGGCTTTAAACTTTTAAGTCACAATCCACAGTTGTAAAATTTCCTTTCCTCTTTCTGTTCTGCCTTTGTCACTCTCCTCACACTGATTTTATTAAACATCTGACAGTCTCCTCTCTTCCTCTGCCCTCTCCAAAGACAGGAAATTACAAACGCAACCTTTAACGCACATGTGCTCACCTCCTACGCTGCCAGTCACAGCAGCAGCACCATGGCTCTGTCCTTGGCTATTCTTCGTCCCTCTTGAGAAGGGTACGATGACTTCTATGTGTTTATACTCTGTTAACACAACAGAGTCACATTCTCAGCTGACTCTGAAACTACCCCAGCTCAGGTAATAAGCCTTAACTTATCTCTAAAACTTCTGCCTTCTTTTAAAGGCAGAAACAAAAAGAAAAAACCTTTTACAATTCTCTGTTTTCCAAATATAGAGACTTAACTACATTCGTTAGTCTCACACCATTTTTTTTTCTTCAAACACACTGTGCAATATGAAGGAACTAATAAAGTTACAAGAAGTTTCCAATAAATACACATCTGTTTCAACTTATTACCCCTGTATCTTTCAATAAATTACAGCACTGACAAAACAAGCTTGCATTGTTGAAATCTACCTATATTTCCAAGTGACAAAGGGTGAATTCCCACTTTTGCAGCTGTTTTAAAAAATAAGGATGCTACCATTGCTAATATTTTACTAGAAGTGTTTGAACAAAGTATGAAAGGAAACAGGGTCACGCATTTTCTCTGGATGCCTTCTTCAAATGGAAAAAAAAAATTACATATATTTAAAGCTAGAAAGAGCACTCTCAAAATAATGATTTTCAAATTTATTCTTCCAGTTTTATCACATGCAAATAGAAACAGCAAACAGGAGAACATCTTAACATTTGAAGGTATTATCATTCACTGACCTCTGGAACCTGAGCTAGTTTCCCCTTTCTAGCACATATATTTTCTACATTTCCATTACTCAGTGTACTAATCCTACCTCTCTTCGGACTGAATCCTCCACCTTTCAAACCAAACTCTCCTACACTATTATATTTCCTTTTTACTTTCTCATAATTCATTGTTTCCCACTGTTCAAAAGCTGTTCTTTCAGCTACCTTGACTTTCAGTACCTTTTCCTTATCCCAGGAGTCTCCGAACTGTATTCAGAATCAACTCTTAAAACACTGTAATTAATAAAACCTCATTAGAATACAAAACCTGGAATTAAACTTCAAAATATAGATTCACTACACTAATTTTGCCTCATATATATAATGAAAAGGAAGACACCTTTCCCTTTACTGTCACGAATTAAAGTAATTGATCACAGGTACAGTATAGCTCAAACTATCAGCAAAAATTTCTGTACAAACATGAACATCTCTTTTCATCACCAGAATTTTTTAGAATTTCTTCAATAAAGGGAAAAAGCCAGTATCTATACTTTTTGTGCTAAATCTCCTATGTCTTGCATAATTTGGTAATTATCTTGTGCATCAGAGCAACAGATTTTACATGAAAATCCTTTTGCAGGATATTATTATACTGGCAAGAGTGCTGCACTTGCATTATCACTGCATATCAGAGAAACTCAATAATTATTTTCCCTTTTTTGTCCACACTGCTTTCTTCCTGTATTGTTCTGCTATTTTTCCTTATTATGAATTAGGTTACAGGCATACGCTATAAACTAGAAAGTTATTTTGTCCTAATTTTATATTTTATGGAGTTTTAAAAGTTATTTTATGGAGTTCTAAAAGCTCTTTAAGACAATACACACATAATTTATTACTGCTGGATCAGGATATTTCACCTTCCCGGTGCCTATTTTGTACAGCTCTGATATTTCTGATCCTTTTTTCCCCCTCTAGAAGAAAAAAAAAATCAAGAGTTGCAAAACCGATTCTTGAACACATCACACACACCTACGGTCACAGTAAGCGTGGTGCTTACTGCGTTGCTATACATACCTTGCGTATAACTTGAAATCATTGACTTCAATATATTTATAGAATGATAGTGGCACTTTACATCTAAGATTTAAAACAATTTTTTCTAAACAATAAATGTACAAAGCCACCTGCTATTACTTGTGGAAGGCAGTGCTTCAGCTGCAATGGCTCCACTAGCAAGGCTACATTTGGGTTTGCAGTTGTCTGTTTCCTTCACAAGGTTTTTTTTTGGTTTTTTGTTTTTTTTCCTTCCTTCAGAAATGATTGGGGGCAGACCGCAGCAATCTACTCATATAGCCTTTCTAAAATATAGTTTCACCCCATCTGTATTTCTTTTCAAATCATGCTTAAATTGCCCCAAACTTTCCATGCTCTTGGATTGCTGAGGCAGTGACAACTTGGGAGTACAGAACAGCAGCAAACCTACTTCCATCTCTCAGGGTCAAGCTGCACATTGGCACAATTTATGACAGAAGCAGTTTGCTTTGCTCCACTTCGGCAGCTTGGCAGAAAGCATACACAAAATTTGCTCACAATACTTGGCTGATACTTAACTTGAACTAGAAGACTGAGCACTTGAGAAGCTCTCTGCTCCAAAAGGCAGCTGCTTTATTCTAACAAAAATAGAATGTAGCTCAGAAAAGGCTTTCTTTCAAGTACACAATCTTCAGATATTATGCATCAGCATGCAGAGTGTGTCTGTCAGATGTTGGAACAAAGCTTTAACTTGTACCATCTAACTTAATTCTCAAGACAGGGTCAGCACATTCATAGGGTTGGGGTTTTTTTTCCCTTTTGAGAAGTCCTTTAAGTAGTATTTATTTAGTTCCTTACATCTTCGTCAGCACTGATTCTTGCTTTTCAACTCCTTGAAGTCCAGATTTTCCCAACAAAAAGCAAAACAGAGTGATATTAAAATGTGTGATCACCAAAAGCATCACAAAATCATCAAAGGCTACTTATTAAATCAAGACTAGTTTTCATCTCTCCCCACTTCCAGAATTTTTTTCCAGCAACAAGATGAAATAAAGAAAGGGATTGCATAGTACATCATTTTTTGCAGTCTAAGCTTGTTACGCAAGTTTTATAGCTCCTCGAACTTCCCTTATATGCTACTCACTTATCCGCCTGTGCTGCAAACATCTTCTACAACTCTACCCTGCTCTGGGAGAAGGCTCTCTGTGTGCCCTCCACATCCTTCTCTCCATTTAGCCACAGCCCCATTTCTTAATTCACCCCATTCTTCTTCTATAAGGGTTTCTGTATATTTGTACAAGTGGAATTTCTTAGTCTTCTGAATGTGTGAGTGCTCGCATTTCCCCTTCTATGCCAAGGGCACTTCCTGCAGCCCCACAACTTTTTCCCATTCTGCCCCCCCCCCTCCACCTCTCTCCCCTGCCCTTGTCCATCCCCACCCCCTTAAAAAGTACCATAAATTCTTTTCAACTGATAAAGCAGAAAAATAAAACATTACTTCAAAGCCATAAAAATATAAGAATGAAAGAATCTATAGAAAAGCTTTCTATACGAATGTTTCTTATACCCTTTTCAGTTCTCTCGAACATCTGAACTCAACAAATTAAAAAAATCTCTTAGACGTCCTTTAAGAAGCTTCAAACAAATGATAGGAACCCTACTTTTTTTGGTGTCTCTGACTTATTCATTCACACTAGTCACTGCAGTAATTAAAGAAAATTTCTGTGTAACTTTACACTACTAAGTAGAGATATATACTCTTATTAACATAAAGTAGCCAGCTAAAACCGAAGGATATTTTATTCTGTCAAACTGAGCTAAATTGACAACAGCATGTTTACTAAAACGGGAGTGAACAGCGCAGTTGACACAGTTTAAGATGTGACATTAATCAGCCATCTTTTGCTGAGCCGACAGGAACTGAAAGGTCACAACTAGTGCTGCTGTTTTAGAGAGTCCTCAGAAAGGCCTGGAAATTTCCCATTCTTCCCTAATTAAGAATGCTGAAAATGATATGTAGAATGATGAGGCTAAATTTACTCAAAATGTCGACTTTACTGCCTTGCTTTAGGAGGCATGAATATTTTCCCTGTCGGTTTTTTTCAAAAGATTACATCTAGCAGACAAAACTCCTTTTCATGTTTCTCACATCACAGTAGAAAACACACACCAAGTCCGTCCCTTACTCTTAAATATAGTTGCTTAATAACATTGTAAACCAGATTATTTCATTAAAAGCACATGCATACAGTGCTTATACAAACATACAAATGATAAAATTTAATACCCTAACAGTATATATCCATGCATTAATTTTTAGGCTTTCAATGTTGGGACTACTGATATATCAATTCCACAAATTCACTTATCGACAGAGGAATTAAATAACTTTTGTACTCAGTGAAACTAAACCACAGATACACCTTCGCTACAGCAAACATAAGAGTGGTTTTAACAGTGACTTCATGCCAGTAACTGTTGTGGTGTGACAGGAACAGTTCTGTGGGGCAAAGCAGTTGGTGTTGAGGATCAGACAGACGTGCTACGTGTTTCAAAGACACAGTTAGTTTGGTCACAGAGACAGCATGTTCATTAGCAGTCAGAACACATCCTCAGCTTTAATGTCCCTTGACAGGAACCTCGTTTCCACTCTTGAAACCACTCTGTAACGTGAACCAAAGCGTAGCAATTGGTGGCAATTGGGTGACTTTTCAAAAATGCATTCCCTGTCTTAACCAAAATGCTAAGACAAATGCACACGAAGATTCCTCAAATTAAGATCCATGAAAATGAACATATCAGAATGTAAAACCATTTAAGCTAATCAATAGGAAGTGTTCAAAATAGCAGGGTATCTCAAATAGCAGCTTTATTCAGTAGTGTTACCCTGGATTATTAACAGTTCCCTTCCTCATCCTGAGATTCGTTACACTGAAAGCTCTCTGGGGTCTAACAAACCCCCTTCTTTCTTTTTTTGGAAGGAAGAGTTACTGGGTATAATGATTCATTGTATATTAACCAGGGTACCTGAAAAGGTACAAATTGTCTTCTGAAAATTTTACTATTTCATATAAGGATCTCTCCATGCTGTACCCAGAAAGCACATAAACAACAAAAGGTCTATAGGCCATTCCAGTGAGAGAATTAATAACAGATTAATAAATCACTGCTCCCAAATCTCGAACTTTTTGTATTTTCTCACAGTTACCTTTTAAATGTAAGATTCTTGAAGCTACCCTTACATGAATACAGATATCTTATAATAACCTTCAAAAAGTTCCTTACCACCACCAATTAAAAAAAATATATATTTAGATTATAATTTTGCTCCAACGTTCCTCTGCCTTCTGAAATACTTTCAACCTAAACAAGCAGTGGAGATACTAGGCACTAGAAGAAAACAGGACAAACCGCATATTCATTTAATACACAATACACTGGCATATTAGTACCTGATATGCACACTTATTTATTGCACAAGACAGGTTACACATTTAATATTCATTATGCCAATGACTGGTTGAATCTGCTGATGCCCTTCTATTTCCAAAAATAAATATGTGATGTGATTAACCCACTCTAAGTACACTTGTGTGTACCTTCCATAAATACCAAGTTATCTTGCTATTTCCTTTTCGACACTTCTTTTCTTTGGCTATTTATACCCATCTAAAAGGATACCATCTGCCCTTCAGTCTTCATGAGATTGGTAGCTAGAAGAAATCTTGAATCTACAGATTCCAAGGCTTTCCCTATATGAAATCCTTTGGTACTGTTTGACACAGCTGAAATACACTTAAGACTTTTCAAACATCCCCAAAGGTGTTTCAAACCACTGAACCAGATAATGATTTTCAACTGTAACCAATGACACATTTACTAAAAAAATCTAAGATAAGCTTAATTGCTACCTGAATTTAACAACGCACCACTCATTTTAAAGGTTCTGTAAAAATCTTTTCAAAAGCCATCTTAAAATTCCATATAATATTTATGCTTTTTCTTGGTACAGCTGATTGTAATGCTCTTACAATTATATTCTCACACAAGCTATTTGCTGAGCCAATTTTAAGAAGAGGGAACTTTTCTGCTACTGAATGCTAAAATCCAAGTGATGAGACACTCCTTTGCACAGAAAGCAGCTGACACAGCACAAATCGGTAATGTCCAGCTGTCTTCTGCAAAATGTGATTAAATGTGTCTGGCACTAAGAGAATCTCTATTTGAGAATGGCAACCAAACCTCACTGCCACTATCTAACACTACAACGAATAGTGAATCTTGACTCTACTAAAATTCATTACTTGTTTAGCACTTCATAAAATGGCAATTTTCTTGTTTCTTCCCCCTCCCCTTTCTCTCCCATTTCTCTCTCCTGGTTCAATATGATTAGATTTTGCCCAGGCAGCATTAGTAATTTATACTGATGAGTGACACACTACTTAAAGTGACATATATAGATTCAGTTCTTTGAAAGGCTTTAAAATAAAATCAACCTTGAAAGTAAACATGAGCAGGTAATTAGGCAACTATGATGATGTGTTCAGATCCTATCCAGAGACTAACAATTAAAAAATATAAAACATTAGGCAAGAAATACATTTATAAGTAATTTATCTCAGGAATTTGTAAGCAACAGAACAATATTTTGCAAAATTAGAGGGGAATGGGATGCCACCAGAGTCCAGATAGACCTCTGCACCTCTCAGGATTCACTTTGTTTATGCCAATGCATAGTACACACCTTTTGCCAATTTCTGTTGAGTCTTCAGTTCTTCATGAACATTCTAAATTACAATAGACTATGCACAATGGATATGTTTTTTTAATACTCCTCTGCTGGTGTTTGTGTCATCTAAACCAAAGAGTTAATCAAGGCTCAAGATGTTAAAAAATTCAAAAGTCAGTTTTCAAGCTTTTCATTCATACTTTTTTCAAATGCTTTTAAAATCAACATGTATTCTACTAATTAAGTACATAACAATTAAAATTTCCAGTAGCTTTGTTAATAGAAAGTAGTAATGCTCAATTAAAATTTATTGGTAAATTTGTTTATGGCTTCACTGTCAGCATGAAACCCCTAATTATCAATACTCAAAAGGGTTATTATTTTAGGAACTCTAGAAGCAGGAAGACAACTGGATTTACAAAGCAGATCTGAATGTATACCAGTGGTGTAAGACATGATGATTTGGCAGCTACGATTTGGTGACTTTAACAGGTTTGTATCTTCCTTTTGCAACTTCACGTAAGAAGGAAGCAAACCTGAGAAAACCTGTGTTAAAACGACTATCTCCATGTCTCACATTTCAATATAGCATCTCCAATATGCAAAATTCACTGACACAATTCTGGTCAATATTGTAAATATCTAGAAATTGATTTTCAAAAGCAAGAAAGAGAAAGTCTCCAGTTCTTTAAGGAGCAAGCATTCCCCCTGTCCTTCCTAGGCATTACTCCTCTATCAGCTTTCTCCCACCCTTTGAGAGCATGCATAGCTGCATACCAAAGAGGAGGTATAAAATCTTTCCGTTGCAGGGTGCTGCTCAGGGCTGAAGGAGTGCTCTCTTTTTTTTATTCTCTCACACTGTGTCAGCATAAAACCAGGTTTAGTGGCTTTACTTCAAACACGATGCTCGCTGCTTTTTGGATTTTTCCCAATTGCAGACAGGTCTCAGCAGATTCCTTGCCACTCAGCACGACAGTAGCGGGCAACGTAGGCTGCAAATTCATTTTGACATGGCTTAGGAAGTGTAAATCATAATTCAGAAGAAGAGCTATTTCTCAGATAAACCATAATTGTAAGCAGATTTTGTCAGAAGCATAACCTAAAGAAGGCAAGCAGTAGCAGTGGCATTTTGAACAGCTGCCCACGAAGAGATTTTTGCTTCCTTAACCACTGCCTTAGAGTAGGTGATAGTTATTCTATCTAAACTAAACCACATCTAACTAGAGGTTTAGATATTTAAATACAGATTGTGTATATTCATATTAGATGCACTAAAAATACATCATCACTATGCTGTGTTTGTGAGTTAATTTTTTTACAGTTTTTTACTAATCATGTACCTCTTAAACGTTCCAATGGAAATTAGACATGTGTGTGTACTTTAACCAAAGCCATAATTAATGATCAAGCTTGTTTCTAATTTCAGCCATCATTCGTTTTTACTTCAGCAACATATTTTTAGTCACAAAAAAAGAAAAACTCTCAAGACAACTTACGAAAAGCAGGACTTCTTCAGTAATAATTTGATTCATGAGACTTTCACAAAGGCTCTTGAAAAAATAATTTGGTTTATTTTAAAGGTAACATAACATGTGTGTATATAATGCCATCAGAATGAATCGCTTTCCTCAGTAATGTTCAAAATGTTTTTTTCCCACTGCTTTTGTCATCAAATACTCAGCACTATGGAAGGCATTAAATGATACCACTGCTCTCCCCTTAAGAAAAAGAACTAACAGTTCTTTTCAAAGAACTGTTTTTTCAAAGTTTCAGCTTTGGAAAAAATGCTGCACTATTGGGTTGTTTATGAAAAAGAGTGAAGGAAGTTATGCAGCAAGTGATTTCTGCAGTCTCTTGGGTAAGAAAAAGTATGAGGAAGAAGAAAAAGAATCTTCGAAACCAAACAATTTTTGGATCAAGTACCATTAAAATTAGGCTTTTTTGACAAAAATACTCATTTAAAGCTGCTGTGCAGGCTTTAAAACTTTTTTTTTTTCAGAATATACCACTAGGAAAACAGACTCGTCAGGTTTATTATAACTGATGGTTTTTGACAAAGCTTAATGCAAGAAAAAATTATGCATTTCACTTTGCACTCCTAAATGGCACTTCATTTTTTTATAAACATTTCAACTAATACTCTCTGATCTATTATGAGAAAGATCCCTGTATTCAAATTTCTTTAAACTTATGGCTGGTACTAGATGTACTATCATCTGTGAAACCAGTCAAAAAGAGATTTGTTCAGACCCAGTTATGGGAAAGACAATGTCACACTGTATTGCCCATTTTTTACTATACTTTTTTTGATACATTTAAGTTGCACCTAAGAAGTACAAGCACTGAAAGTCCATGATGAGGATCTGGCAGTCAGTAACATGGGGTATTGGAACTGGTAGAATTGTTTTTGATATGGAGAAGAAGTGAAATATTTAAAATAAACATCCAATCCAGAAAAATTTTATAGTACTTAACCTTTTTTTTTTTTTTTTAATTAAAACCCAAGTTTCCCACTTACATTATGGGAATCTTCTGCCAACTAAGTGTATCTGATTACTTGGACTAATTTGGGGATTTAATACCAACTAACTTTATACTGAGCTTATCCACTATCCATAATCAAGTCCCATCTTAAGTTAATTTCAAGGCTGATTATTTCTGGAACATTTTATGGTATAAATTATTCATTACATAGAATTATTATACCTGTTTGCCAGAAAACAACAGTGCCTGTGCGAAGTCATTTTTTAAAATATGATACCTGGGGAGCAAATATTAAAACACATTTGGCAATATTACAGTTAACTGATAAGAATTACTGTACACTGCAATTGCACCTTTTTTTTTTTTTTTTTTTTAACTGTCTGGATAGTGAAATTAATTTCTGTGCCAAGCTCTGGCATTACTGAAGTTCTTAAAACAGAGTATAAGTAGTGTAAAGACTTGTGTTAAATCTTCACACAGCCTTACAGATTTGGAAAATTTTCTCTTGTTCAATTTTATGGAAATCATTGCCAATATTTGACTGCTCCTCTTAAACCTAGGAGGAAAACAATTATTTCAAAATAGCCACTTATTTTCCAGTTACTATATTAAAAAAAAAAAATCTTTGTCACGTCACACAAGAAAGTGAAGTCCTAATCTATGTAGCACTATTCAACTCAACCAACTTTAAAATACAAGAATACACTCTTGATGTTCATACAAAATAGATCATAATACCCACACATAGTAGAAGCGAAGACAGATGTTACCTTTACAAATGCAGTCACTGAATTATACTATGCAATTTGTTGTTCTGTAAACCACTTTGAAATACTCCTAACTTCTGAAAAGTGTTGCATAAAAATGGAACCTTTTTTCCCATTATATTATGTTCTGCTTGTACCAGCAAGCAGATTTATTAGCAGTATTCTTTTACAATTTTTCAGCTGCAATGCTGCTTGCCATGGTGGCGGTACATTTGTATGCTGTGGCCTCAAGAAGGTGCTCTGATGCAACGGTCTCTCTGATGTAAGCTGAATAAATTAGGGTCACAGTTTCTTTGCAAGTATTGCAGTCACGCTTTGTCAGAATACGCAACAAAAACAAGTTTGAATTAATACAAGAGACCTTTAAGGATAAGGAGATTTTTGGTTTATTTTTGGAAAGATGTATTTTAAACATAACTAATTAAAATCACATCATATTGAACGATACCTACAAAAGAACAAAAAAACATATTTAAGACATTATTAAACATGCACATATACTACCATCGTGTGCCAACCTCATATATTATATTCAAATAGGGTTTTCTTGTATATAAAAAATATTCAAGACATTTGCTATATTAAAAATGTATTGTTCTGAATGATAAAGTCTGTCCACGCAACACTGATTCAATCACCTTCTGTGTGTACTCAAGCAAAGAGAATCCCACCTAAACTATAATCCTTGCCAGCCTAAAGTAACTGTCTTGGCTCCCTCCCTCCTATAATCAGTGGATAGGAAAAGACAGCTCCAGAGAACAATTCATCCAAATCTAAGGAAAATGTCTAAAATAAGAGAGTAGTATCAACATTTTGCAAAACAGAAGGCAAGACACAGGCAGAATAAAAATTAAAATTCCTATTAAATTAATTACTCAATTTGCAATAGTCCAGACCACATCATTATGGAGACTTAAGACTTTCAAAACACAGCTTACACTACCGCTCACAGCAGCTCTTAGAATTCAGCATTTTTGCATGTTGGGTCAACGGATCCAAGCTGGGCAACAGCAAACAAGGAGAAAAAATTACTAATAATTTGAAAATGTTAATTTGCTTAGCACTCAGAGGATCTCTGCGGTGAGACAAAAGTAAAATTCAATTTTCTTGTCACAACTCAACTACTTCAAACATAAGGTTAAACTTCCTTTTTTTTTCTGTTCTGAAATCATCGTTTCAGCTTTCACGTCTTGCAAAACATGAAGATAGCATATACTTCTAATACTCAACCCAAATTAATCCCTTTCGCTGACCCCTGAGAGCTAAATCAGAGAAGGCAGGGATCCTATAGAATAAAAAACCCCACAGCATGCAGTGATGAAAGGCTGTAAATTCGCATATCGCCACAAAAGGACTTGAAGCGCTGCATGCCACCTTAATTTTGATATTTTCAAAATTTTTAGAGCTTGACGTCAGGATTTCTTTGTTTCATTGTTTATTTTTTAACACAGTTGTGTGAAACTATGCATGTGTGAGAAAACCCCGAGTTTGAGAAAAAGGAATAAGGAAAAAAATTAAATTTAATAAAACAAAATGAGATTGTCATTGGCGCAACTCATGAGTAAATCAGAAACTTCTACACTCTTCATAGGCTTTCTTAAACATCAATTTTATTTTTTACTAGAACAAAATTCCACAGGCTACAGGAATTAAATTGAATTGCTCAATTTTTTTTTTATCTGATCAAATTAAGAGATTTGAAATAAAATTTACATTAAAAATTTATTTTTAATTAAAAATACTATTTCCAACATTATATTCAACACTTTAACATTACAGTGTTAAATTAATTTGCTTATTCACTACATGAAAGCGAGATATACCCAAATAAATGCTTCTACTCGGCTAATAAGTAAAATCATCCATGATTGATTTACAACAAAAAAGGTGTACAGAAAATATTTGTCAAGGTTGGTGTGCAATGTATTTGTAGTTCAAGAAAATATTTCCTGAGGGTTTAGATGAGAATTCTATGCATATATACTGACAATTTATTTCCACTGAAAAAATGCAATCCAGTAAAAGATGAAACAAAAGCAAACTAAACAGAAGCCTAGAGACAAGGCAGCTGATCTTGCAGCACTCAAATAATGACCTGACATGTATACTCCGCAGCATTTTGCAAACTAGATTGCATGCAAAGCTGAGCAGATAGAAACCTAACTAGCACGGTCATAGTAACCACCATGATATGTTTAAACACCCTGCTGCCTTGGTCCTTTGCAAAATTTTTAAATTGAAGGAGATACTTTAAACAGTACTTTTTAAATGGAAGGCAATAGAGTCCACATCTAACAATAAGGAGACCTCATAACAAGACCGTTATCACACATAATGAACAAATGGTCAAGCCACATTATTCCTACTGAATATTACCACATCACAATATTGAATAATTTGGTTTATATTTTATTTATTTCATTTTTATTAAATTCAACTAAACTAAGGTTCTACATTCATTCTGAATATCACTATTGGAACCTACCGGCAAATTTATGACTTAGACTGCTGTTTGGCAATCCTGAAAGCGCACCATAATCCTTTTGCAGGGCAGATGGACAATGTTATAGAAATGGAGAGCTTATAGGTTTACTTCAGCTTTCATGTGATGTAACAAAACATAAAATGTTTTTGAGATAAGAGAGCTTGTCAGACCTTAGTAGTGAACATCACCCATTTCGCAGAAGTGACAGCAAGTATTACCAGCAGAGAAGCTGTTGCCCTTATGCCCTACAGCAAAGTCACTGTCTGTCTATTATTTGACAGGCAGGGTAATATGGGAATATGTTATGCTGGTGGAAAAACTGACAGAATTGCTGTAGAGTCCTGTGACTAGTATGAGCAAAATGTAAGTAGCATGTCCGACATTTATGATAAATAACAATTTAAAGCACACTTTTATTACTGCTAAATTACATCCCTTGTACTGCTGACACCTACAAGTACTTAGCAAAATCTGAAAATAAAATCACATTCTTTGCTGTCAGCAGTATACAACTTTTCCTGAACATCTAAAATTGAAATTCGCAATTAGAAATAAAAACTAACTGAACCATTATATGCTAAGCACTCTAATCCCTCTTGTCACTGAAATAGTGTAATTTACCTACCAATTCTTTTCAAGGCCCAACACTGCTACAAAAGATATTGTTGGGGAATTTTACAGTGTATACTATAGCAGTGATTTAAATTGGATCCAAACAGATGATCAAAGTTGAAGGAATGAAAACTAAACAACAGTCTCCTTGGCTAAAGCTGGAAATTCAATCCCATTTTGCTGCTATAATCCATACAACAAACTTCACTGTGTCACACCAAAAATTGGATTTAGGGAGTGACTGAGAGATGGAAATTGTGGTTAGCTCATACTTGCAATTCATCCCCAGGTCAGCCAGAGTGCAGCAAACAACACAGCCTTCCCTATGGTTTTCTTCTTCCAAGCTCTAAGCACACATTTGAGAGCCTGCTCCCTCTAGTGAGGGGTAGAAAAAACCTTTTATCATATCGGCTCCTCCTGGCTGTGGAAAACTGTGCAAAATCACAGACATGTAATACACAACCCTAAAGCCATACAGAATATTCTATTTGAAAATTATTAAGGACATAAAGCCCTAATCCTTTAAATATGTTCGCATTAAGGAAAGTCTGTAAGGAGTTTAACTCAACACCATGCTGTTTGAATTTACTATGCAGTACAGAATAAAAAAAAAAAGCTACATAAAAAAAGCTTTTTAAAACATAGAGAGCCATACAGCTTTTTCAGAGAAATTTCTCTCCACAGCTCTGTGGAAAAGCTGGGGGAAAGTGACTAAGCAAAACCACAAGGAGTCCCCATATAACAATTTTTCAGTATCTTTCATATTCATTACATATTCACTCGTATAAATTTAAATTGCCTGTGCTTGAAAGTGTAAAAGACTGTATTTAAATTCTCTTATTAAAAATCTCTATGAATTAAAAAGAAAATTAGACACAATAACAAGCATTTTTTTTGTTTCGAATAATCACTAAGATAACACAATATATATAATCATTCCAATGACAAACTTTGTTTACTCTTCAT
Source organism: Pterocles gutturalis (assembly GCF_000699245.1). NCBI lineage: Eukaryota > Metazoa > Chordata > Aves > Pterocliformes > Pteroclidae > Pterocles > Pterocles gutturalis. The sequence continues at coordinate 32,221 of NW_010100509.1, read as the reverse complement.
AACATCTTTTTTTCAACACACCTTAAGACTAATACATGCCGTGTGCTAAGGTAAGTCAATCATACTTAATTTACATTATAAACTATTTTTAAAATTTAATCTGGTACATATTATGCTCATCTAGAAACCAGAAACCCCATTTTGTTGTTTAGTCAGAGGAAGCCAAGAAAACAGGAGACAGAAGACTTTAACTAACACTATCAAGAACCCCTTTTAGTTTAAGCAGGTGACAGAAATTCAATAACAATTTTAATTCACTCTTGGAACAACCGTTGCACGTAAGTGGCATTCAGATCGCTTCATGTCCAAACCGTAGTGGACAGCTAATTTCCGATGTCTGTCTTCATATCTCCTTACACAAGAACAATTTGATTAACCCCCTGGGGTGAAACTGATTACCATATTTTTCCAGTTGGAAAGGGACACCAGCAATCCAAAAAATTACACCTCTCTGAACATTTTGTGTCTTCCATTCTTAAGACTAACAGCATGAAAGAGTTTAAGAATCCAAGTATGCTAACAGGTAACTTATGAAAACATGTCTGCATAGTTGTGTCCCTGTGTATCCAAATATTCAGTCACTTTCACAAAAAAGCTGAAAAACTCTGTGAAATACAAAGAAAGTGGCAGAACAGTCTATATTCTAAAGACTTTTAGAATGGCCTGTTATTTTAACGCTGAGGTATCAGATGCATTTATGAATTCAATTTTGAAAATAAATTGTAAAGTGTCTCTTCAGAGGTTACGATGATGATAGAAAAAAATGCTAGTGCTAAAGAAGTTTCTGTGCAGACAAAGACTCAAAATCTTTATTTTTTGAAAAATCAGCACTACAAAAGCATACTATTACTGTATATTATTAAAGAGAGTTAATCCATGTCAAAAATTCAGTTTTAGTCTTAAAATCATGGCACTCCAATCAATGTAAAGTATTAACAACCTTCATACAATTTTCCAGTGAAAAATAACAGGTTTAGTAATTCAAATAATCTTCATTTATTTAGAAAAGGAGGTATTTTCTATCTCTGTCCTTAGAGGTTTGTATCCTGTACTACTCCTGAAATATTTTCACTTGTCAATAATGTTACCGATCCTGACACAATATCCACACTCACTCCTTTCTTGGAGAGAACATAATGTGAGAAGAAAGCATTTAACTGGGATAACAAAATTCTCTTTATTGATTAAGAACATTGCCATTTTGCATACATTCTGGTTTTTACCTGTTTTACAGAGAATCTGAAATCATTATTTTACAGGATGATTTAACTTACTTTGGAGGATGTAGAGTCACATTCTTGACAAATCCATCCATAGCCAGTCTGTTTAGGAGACTTTTTCAAAGGAGGGTCTAGACAGCCAAAATGGTAGCAAAGCCTGCATTCATCACACCTGTAAAAGAAAAACAAAATTTATATACAAATGCTACTTCTGTAGTATTTTAGATTGAGCTTCCCTGCAATTCTCAGCACAGGATTTTCTGATCCATTACCATGATACAGAAAATCCATTTCTATAAAGCGTATTTTCAAGCAGAATCACTTCAAGTGGATTTTACCTGATTTGGAATATTCTGATGCATATTCTCATGCATCATCTTTGCCATCATCTTCAAATTAAAGAAAAAATGTACAAGCAACTCTATTTTTTAGATACTTCAATGTTATTCATTGCCCTTTATTTTTAGAAATTTGTGGTTTTTTAGACAGTGACAATACTGATTTTTTTCATAGTTTTAAGACACTATTTTACCCATCTACTTTTTCAAGGAAAACTCTGTGAAGTGTTTGCACATATATTCAACAACTCAAATACAATTTATAGCTATGAATTATATTCTTTACAACAGGGCTATGTGCTTGATAAATAAGTGCACGAATTATTTTCTGATTCACTTTGAATTTTCTGGAAAGGAGCTTTAATTTAAAAGGATTTCACTTTGATCTTTCACTTTTAAAACTGCCCTATGTACACACAACAATTCTATGTTTTTAATAAACCTTTCATTAGTGATTTGTATTATGTATGGTTCACATAAAAAGCTCAAAACATATGGCACAGCTATTGTTCACCCATTCTTAATGTACCAGCATTGAAGAAATGCTACAGTATAACAAGTATTCCTGAAAGGATTTTTAAATCAGTACGATAATATGCTCAAAATGGGAAGAGATTTTAAAAGCAAATAGAGATTTCCATATATCCTACTGAACTTCACTTTATTTGCATATCCCCCTATTCTTTTGTGTGAAAAAGAAAGTTTTTTTTTAAATTTACCTTTCAATATTATCTTCATGAAATGCCCTCAATGTCTGAATTAAAGCCAACATAAATTATCAAAAAATATGAAATAGAGTAAATGTTTAAAAATAACATTTTCTACGAAATACTCTGCACTTTCTTTCTCTGCTTCCCTGGCCACTCATTTTCTCCTCTACAAAACACACAAACACAAAAATCTCCATAAATCGCAATAACAGGATGGTACAGGCATCATCAGATCAAACACAGCGGGATGTAATTTATCAACCGAACACAGTGCATCACAGAAAAAGGGTTCAACTACCAGAACATACTGTTGTATTAAAATGCTCATGTGACTTTTCTCCAGGGAGTCCAAATAAAAGAAAGTAACTATTTTCTGATTATGATTGTTGAACCTACGTCAATAAAGTCAATACTTTTTTCCTTGCTGTCAAGGCTATGCTTGCTAGGGAAGCCTTCTGTTTATTAGCAGTTACATGTAGGACGTGAGCACTGGTAAAGGTATGGCATGTAACTGTCTTCCACCAAGTAGAAATTAAAAGCAATAATCTACTTATACACAGTAGGCAACAATGGACTGACATGCTTTTGCTGTTTTTTAAAAAATGGGATGTACCATATTACAAACTATATCCTTAGGATTCTTTACTAATAACTCAATTTAATTCCAGGAGAAGGAAAACACTTGAAAACCATCCTCAGTTATTAAGGACGCAAGAGTTCTAAGTAGAAATATATTACTTACAATTAGGAATGTATGCAGTTTTATTTCTTGTGAAAAGCATATTAAGATATTAAAAAGCTTGAGAGTGGGAGATGAGATAGGTTATACTCCTACAGCCCAACAGCCTATGTGACCTTCAGCAAAAGATTAAGCCTCCTTTGAGCCCCAATGTTCTCATCTGTAAGGGACTATATCTTCACTAACCTATTTCTGCATTTAGAATCTTATTCATGTAAGTGCTTGCATTTGAGCGGTGACTATCGGAACTCCCTTCTTGTAAACCAGGTTCCTCTAAGCAACACAAAACAAAGCATCAGATGACTTCTGACTGATTTAGTGTATTTTCAGAGCTTAATCTAAAATCTGTCTGATTTCAAACAGTATTTAGTTTTCTGAAGTGACTGTCTATAAAAACAAGTGTTTATATGTTCAAAAGAAAATGTTTCCCCTTCCACATTACTTTCCCATCTCTTCTCACATCTTTTCCATTTTGTATCTAGACTGTTGTATTTCCTGACTGCACTTTCAGCCACGTTTCCGAAGCATGCTGAGGGAGTTAGCAAGGCTGGGGTGAAATAACTGAACCTTACGAAATTAAAAGCAGAACTGGAGGCGCCGTTCTAAAGCTGAATGTTTTTAATATTTATTGTCATTAATTTTTATCACTTCAAAGCTGTTTAGATTGGCAGAAGAAAAATCGCATTTTCCTAGAATAAGTTTAAAATATCTACATGAAAGTTTAGAGATACTAATAGCTTCCATCTGCATCTGCACAGCTGAGAAAATGCAAATAACAAAAGTGTATTTCCATGTATCAAAACATAAAAAGCTGCATGGTGATAAAAACGAAACTATAACAAATATTTTTAAACACTTCCTTCATACTGCTTTTTATTGGAATATGAATTCTGCATTGTGGAACACAAATTCACCGATTCTGAAGTTCCCAGAGCATGATGCTGGAGAAATGGATGAATACACACTGTACCTTGGTTAAAGATGATGCCCTAGCTCTGTGGCAACTATTGTCTGCTGAGACTGACTTGGGATAAAATGTGAAGTTTAAACACATCAGAGTACAGAAAACAAAATTGCCATTCTTAATTCCTAATTCCAAAAGAAAACCTTACACGTAGGTTACAATGGCACTAGTAAAATGAGATTAAGCCCTCAAGGGTATACTATTACTTGTGTTCTTTTGTCTAGCAACATAAAATGATCAAAAATCCACTGTCCGATTCAGAAAATAATAAAGCCACATAAAGTAAGAAGTAATTTAAACGTAATTAGAGAATAAAATTGCTGGGTCACAAAAGGTGTCATGCCGACAGTCTCACAGCCTTTTAGTAACTACACTCATGTATCAATCACAATACCGACATTTAAAGAGCAAAGGAGCCACACTGCACCATCATTTACAAATATCATCCACTTCTATCCTTCAGATGGCTTAATAGTACAAGTTAAACTATTGGGCTGGGGGGAAAAAAAAGGAAAGAAACCACTTCCTCCATTTTAAAGGTTCAGTTAAAATGTTTACCCTTGTGGATTCCAGGTCTTCAAAACAGTCCTTAAACTAGCAAATATTTTATTTTGCTATTGTTTGCAGATACCTTTTTTGTGGTTAGGTCCATGATTTCCAAATGCAATCAAGTGCACAACCACCTTCAGTGGCCTGGCCAGCAGCTGTGCTGAAAACTTTGTGAAAATATAAACAGAGCTCCACACAAAAGATAAGCCGACCTAACCTCCTAAATTACCTCAAACTGACAGGTAATTGCTTACTAGCAATATTTTAACAAGCCTAAAATTACTTTATGCATCAAAATTAGAAATCACTGTGTTCCTCATCCCAGCAATTAATGAGACAGATATATGACCATTACATACGAAGAAAATGGGGTGTGAAGAAGAAAGGTGGATCCTGAAGGAGTTAGGTTAATAGATTAAAAAAAAAAAAAATTCTCACTTACAAAAATACAGAATGCTGGTCAGCTACATCTTCACAGCAAGAAAGCTTGATTAGGCATTTCCATACCCCAAATATGCCTGCTTTGTTCTTTAATAAAGTGATCTCCATCTGCTCATGCCCTTGGACTGTTTTTATGAGTTTTTTAGCAGTACAGCTGGCTGTGCTCAAGCCCTACATAACTCTGCATCTTCCTGTTCATAATTGACTAATTATGCTCTAATCAATAGTGTAGATACTGATTTTACAATGTAAATGAGATAAATGAGATAATGGCTGGGGTCAATCTCATTTTATTTACAAAGCCCAGCACACACATCCAATTTCATTACATTGCATCTACCTGCACAGGAGGGAGTCTTATCAGTTGGCCTGCAGAAGTCTTCCTGGGAGCACTGGGGGAAAAGACCTGCGCTTCTACAGAGGAACAGTGAATGCAAAACCTGCACATCACTGGCACATTTGTAAGTCACTGGTTACTATCACTGAAAATCATAAAGAGCTGATTCAGCCAGAGTGAAGAAACCTATTTTGCATTCACAAGACGACATCACCCATCTATAGCTGCAAAAGTAATTACCTGCATGTCACTGAAACACAACATTAACAAGCTAATCTTTAAATACAACTTTCCAAATATGCTTCAGAGACTACAGAAAATCTCTCACTTGTGTACACATCATCGCACATCGTCTGCAGTGCCACGCCAAAAGGTGTCATGCTGAACAAAATACAAAACTGCAAAATACATATACTGCTCCCTACTCATCACAACAGCTTAGACAGATCTACTTTGATGGCAAAAAGATATAAAACTTTGATACACTATTGACAAACCATCATCACCATTAAAACTTGTCATATAAACCTTACTCTTGCAAACTCAGAAATAAAGAGAACAAAATTAGACATAATCTCAAACATAATTTTGAAACTCTCAGGAGAACTGCAGTGGGATGGGTGTGCACGCACTCACCCATTAGCTGGGGGAGATGCAACATGATGGCTACTCCAGCATCTGTCTGGATATGCATCTTTCCTTGCTGGCTTGTTCTGGACCCCATTTCTGACTAAAAGCTCTTAACACCTGAGGAACAGATGCTTTGTCTCAGGCACTGGTCTCTCTCCCCTTTAATCCCTCAGTCTCAAGTGCTGGGCCCCGGTGAAACTGCCAACAGCTGGAGACAGGCACAGGCAGGTTCACTGCAGATTGCAGCATGTTCTTCGGTTCAGATGAACAACATAAAACCAGCTACGACAGTTTAAGGCACTGTCCTCATTCTGTTCCTTGTTAGTGGCTGTAGGATAGATCCAATGGAAAGGAGCATGTAAGCATTCCCAACAAAACAGAGCAAGCTGATGTAGCTCGAGGGGATCCAAACCATAGCACCAAGAGGACTGACTCTGGACTGGAGCAGGTGAGGATGCTCCTGCGGTACCTTAACTGCAACCACAGTACGGAGGTGATGCATTCTGCGTGACAGGACTGCATACTATGGGATGGGTTATAACAGCAACTCTTCTTGTAGTGTCAAAGGAGGCACCTTCCTCTGCCCTTATTTAAAGAATAAAATCAATTAAAGATCTAATGGTGAACTAACTGCATAATCACGTATTTACTGCATTGTTATTAATGCTGTTCAAAAAGTACGTTTATTCTACTTACTGAGGGAGGAGCCCAAAACAACAGTACTTTTTCATTATGGAATATGTGGAAAACATTCTTCTTTTTAGCTTTCTCTTCTGACATCTCTTGAAACGAAGATAAGTCTTCACATCTTACCCTGACATTCTATACCAAACTCTTCCATTCAGCCCCATGGATTCCACCAGAATGGCTTTCATTTTGCTCCGATACGTCATAGGCCAAGTACAAACCAGAAGTGATGCAGTGCTGTATTTGGACTCTAATTTAAAATATAACGTCTAGATCCTTATCAACTCTTGTTTTTAGGCAGAACATTGTCAAGAGAAAAACATATTTATAAAATGGAAAAAGCTGTTTTTCCTTTTCCTGATTTCTACACTTTTTCCCTTGGCTGTAAGTGCCGTAACAACTAAAAATGGATGGTCAAGTAATCTTGCAGTTTCTGTTCTACAGAACGGTTTTAAGAGATTATTAGCACCAGGATAACTGAAAAGTCCTCTCACATAGGCCAGCCAAGCTTTAGGTGACTTCACCATCAGGATTGTGAAAGATTTCAGCATTAAAATTCTTACGTGAAGGCACATGCATACAATATTGAATATAAACTAGGATATAGCCCTACTATTTAGCCTCTTCAACCACAGGTACTGGTTATCCTGAAAGGCTGTCTATCTCCAAAGTTGCACAGAATTCAACTGCATATAACTCTAAGGAACTTGATCTAATTTCAATGTTAGATCTAACTTTGCAGTCAGTCCTGCTTTGAGTGGGTGGCTGGAACAAATGTCCTCCAGAGGCTCCTTCCAACCTGAATCTTTCTGGATTCTAATATTTTCAAAATTTTAAGTAAATACTCTTCTGGGAAGGATAATTCTTACAGTATTACACAAAGTAATTAAAAGCCGCATTCAAATTTCTATTACACCAGGTACAACGCAGGCATACAAAAGGCAGCCCCTGACTTCCACAGTTTATAACGTTGGATGAGACAGTAGACTATTATTGTCTTCTGTTATGCCTGGAAGAGAGATGGGCATGGCTATTGCTGAAAGGTGAGAGAATATACCAGATGCAGGATGATTATTATATTCTGGTTTTTATATCTACCTACTACTGATGAAGACAGTGTATGGGCAAGATGGACACATGGCACGACACAGCAGGATGAGCTTTCTGACCTTCAGCTAACAGTAGTTTCACAATAAAGTAACTATATGCTTTTGGATGTGTAAAACTGAATCTTACTCTTATCTTACTCAAATTTCTGTCCGAACTCAAGGCCATTAATAAAATGACTACTTTTTCTCTTTAGTGAACAATAACTGTGAGGAAAAACCTCCATTTGCTTAGAGGATCTATGCTATACTTTTCAGCATCTGCTACATGAAGTAAGTTTCTAAAAAATCCTCTATTTAGCATTAGTTATAATACATACCAGCATTAATTTCTATGGCTTTGACCTTTAGGAAGCTCTACTTTAAAGCAAAAAAGATAAACAAAACACTTTGCCTATACATTCAAAAGGAAAAAAAAAAAAATTTATGTAGCTTCTACTCTCTACCCCCCCAGGTGCTTATCATCACATAACCTAAACATCAAATACTTCATTTTAACAGAACTGACAAATACTGGCAATCAATTATACCACAAATGAGCAAAAGAAAATAAGCATCAATCTGGAAGATATTCGTGTAGCTAAATTTATTATGATAAACCCAACACTGCCACCTCTCCTATTGGATTTAACTCATGCTTTTTAATATTAAAACAAACAGACAACCCCCCAAATCCAAAAACCTAACAGTGATTATTTATGGGTAAGGCAGAATCTGCACCAGCTATCATTATGTGATATTCCTATGTAATCCAGATATTTTTCTGAATGGTCCACAAGTCATCTGTTTCATGAAACTTAGTTTGCACATACACAATGAACTGTTAAGAACGCTACAAATAAACTCTACTACGCCTGTACATGAACAGCTTCCTTTCAGCAAGAAGTGTTCACTACTCTCCCTCTCTCATAGTAGTTCAAAACTATAAAACACATGGCTTTGATAAATTATTTTGCAAAATTCATTAAGGGCCCACATATACAAGGGGAATACATTGATGTAAACATTATGATGTCAAATGTGTTCACAAAACTTACATTTACAGTATTTTTAAACCCAAATTAAGTATTTCTGTGGAGACAATGCCTCCAAATGTATTAAGATGATGCTACACAAATTACAGACCCTAAAAATGTCTGAAATATTTTCTTCCCTGGCAAAACCAGGTAACTCTGAAAGAACCAGGACAACCCCCTTGACAAAATGAAGAGTATAAAATTAGTTCTTCTGCATTAGTTTTTCTGAAGTACATTTTAGTTGTAGTACATAACTGCATCTACAGTACCATTCTCAGGTATTCAGACTAACAACTGTACTGAATGGTGTACTGTTTGTGAACTACTAAAGAATCCATTTTAGTTTTGAAGATGGCCATCAAACTTCTTTCAAAAGGTGAAATACTGAGTGTTAACATCCAGCTTTCCACAAAAGGAGAGGCAAGTGACGGAATGATTCATACGAATGAGAGAAAGAGATATTGAAAACTAAAGAGAGTGTCAAGAGAGTGCCAAGGAAGGAGCAAAATCCTACAGAGAAGCTATACTGGGGGACAAACATACAAATACAGCAGGAAATCACCTTAGGATATCAAGCATACCCAAGGGAGTACCAACAATACTCAGTTTTTAAACACACATTAGCCTGTCCTTAAAATCCTCCAATAGCAGACATTACTCAGCTTCCCTAATTTACTTCTCTACTGCAGTTATTCTTATTGTCAGAAATTTCTATTGCCTAACCCAAATCAACTTGCTAAAATTTAACTTAATTTGGTCTAACCAGATTTGAAGAATAACTTTTTTTTTTCTTTCTTTGCATCAACTTCTCTCTTCACCGTCTTTGTATTAGTTTAGGCTGTTTGAAGACAGATTCCCAAATTGTCTCTAAATTAAAGCAATCCCAACTACTTTTAGCTTTTTTATTAATTTGTTTTCTGTAGTCTTATCATTCAATTCAGTTTGCTTTGGCAATAAACATGTAGAGAAAGTTCAAAGTGGACAGAATATGCTAGCTGAGGCTTTTCCAAGGCAGAGATACCAGTCTTCTTAATAATCAGCAGGCATACTTTCATAACATAACACCTCTCTTTGTAGATCTGAGGTATGATCAGTTCGATTAATGATCAGTTTGTGATCCAGAGTCCCTCATACCTTATTTTTTAAAGACACAGCTCCTAACTACTCTTCATTTCATAATCATGCATTAAACAGCGATATGCTTTTTCAAGGTGTTTTCTTAAAATTTCATTTTAAATTCTAACACTGTAATCCCTTACATCATACTGACATCACTTGCAAATGTAACCGAACTCTTTATTCCAACCTAACACAGTAAGGCAAAAATTAACAAAAATATATAATATTACTGAATCCAGGAAAGTCCTGAGTGGAACCCAGTGAGTGGAATATCATTTGACAGTGAGTCCATGGTAACTAGTCTGCTTTTCTAATCAGCTACATATTTTATTGTAGTTTAATTAATGGAAAAATTCTCTAGCTTATTTAGCAGAATGTCACACACAAAAGTATTTAAAAAGTCTTACTAAAGCCAAGATATGCTACACTTATAATTCTCTGCTACTCACAATACCTACACTGTGTTAGGTTAATAACTGATAATAAATCACAGCAATCATTACTTTACTCCCCCCCCCCGCAACTCAGCATGATGTACGAGCAAACACTTTTTTCCCCCCCCTCACTAGCACAGTGTTTAGATATAACTTTTTACTGTACTTCAAAATTCTAGACAAGTGGTCACTAAACTTGGTCTTTTCTTCCTAAGATGGATTAATCAATTCCTAAAGATCAAATTCCTGCATTAATGTCTATTTCCGAGTGCAAATATTTTTATTTTAAAGGTGTCTTTGTATGTCTCGCCAATACAGAACCGTAAGCACTTGCGATAGTTCAGACAAAAATCTTACTCTGATATCATCCCATCCCCTTTTTTAAAACAAAACGACGTGTTAGACATCAGGTTAATTTTATTTAATATAATAACCAAACATGAAATGCCCTGGTAAGATATGACTTGTAGATAAGTATACACAAATTTGTAAATTTCTCCTATTACTTATTACAGCATTTAATTTCTTTCTTAAGTTTAAAAAAATATTTTCAAATGGAAATGTGCCTTGATAAATGACAAAAAACACTGTATCTCAAGAAATTCAAAGATTATATGTCATGAAGTTACAAGTGTGATTGCATTTGAGTAGAATTTTTCCAAGCAAGTTCAAGATGAAAACAAAGATGTCAACACACTGCTACTGTAGATTTAAGAACTGGACCAGTACCATTTGTAGATCAAAATACTATGCCTGTATCTACCAGGATATATATGGACGAAGACGAAGATCTCAGCTGTTCTGCTGTGTGATCAGTTCTTCATTCCTTCCCCAAGTTACATAACAATTTAATATTTGTACTGTGAGGAAATAAGCTTGTCCTGAACACTGCCAGAGAAATAAGCCAAATAAAACAAATGTCTGCATATACTCAATTTTTTTTTTTCTTAAATTTTTTTCAGAAAGCAATATAGGTATAGTTCTATCCATTTGAGTATCTGAAGTCAGAAACAATTAGTTCATCCTAATAAGCATAAAATCAATTTTTCCGTGGCAAATCTATTCCTTCAGAATAGTAAATCTCAAGTGTTTTACAGGTCTCATTATCACGGAACTTTTTTTTTTTTTCTTTTTTAGGAAACAGTCCTTTTTACAGTAAGGTCTATGTACAAGACGGTGTTCCATATAGAAATGTTCTTATTAAACTGCATGCTGCAGGCGGATGGCAAACCGTTGCTCATTTCATTCGGTATCACCACAGAGGAATGCACAATATTTAAGTCCCATAGGCTTCTGTCACTCTTCAGTGAATCCAAGCATTGTATAACATCATTTGCCAACAATAGAGACATTACTTAATAGGACAATTCTGACAAGACATTTATCTGGGATTTTTCAACAATGCACATATGAAATGTTCCTGATTAGTGCAAAAAAAAAAATGCAGGCAAATTAACTACCTTGTCAGTCCAAATAACAAACCAATCAATTACATTCTATCCAAGCCTGACAAGCAAACTCAACTTTTTGTCATAATAAGCTTATAGTAGAGACAAGGTAGCTGTTCTCCTTTACTTTAGGTACTCTATTGAGAGCTTTATCCACATTTAAAAATCATAGTATAAAAGAGGTTTCCAGGATTGCCTCCGAGGATGAGTTGTGGCAGAGTTGTGTCTCATGAAGGGTATCTACACAGTAAAGTGATAAGAAAAAAATATTAACATTGAAAGATCATAGCAGCTCTGCTCTGTCTTATGAAACATTTTAACATCACACTAAATTCAAGCAATGTGTATGCTCAGATTCAAATAGTTTAAGACACTGATACAAAACTTCCAAGAGTCTCTAAGTGTCAAAGCATAAAACTGAGTTAAGTATAGCATCCTTTTAACTTTTTCTCACTATAGCTCAAAGAACAAAGGCAGTCCGCCATAAGATGGAGAAGATAATTTTCTTTTTTCTTTTTTTTTAATCATAAAAGCAACAATTTAACACAAGTAGGCTTGATTGTGAAGCTAGCATTTTCCTCAGATTTGAAACCCATACAAATGCAGCTATGGGACTGACTACATGACAGGCACAAACAACATGGGTACTGTGTTACAACCTTAAAAAATGCTTGTTTTATAGAATAGAATTTGAAGGAAAATAAGTCTTAGCATTTAGGAAGCATTAAGCAAGGGAGAGGTTTCTTTCATGATGCAATGTAATAATTCAGTACATAGAAACCTTTAGTCACTTCTGAAACAATGTCTTTGAGGCAATAATTCCTAAGTCTTGACAGCTTTTTTTCTCCTACTTGTACTGCCTGCCTTTTGAAACTCATGACATATGTAGTTTTCAAGGATGCTTTTTTTTTAAAAAAATAGAATTTTAAAGTGCTGATTGTCTACATTTAAACTCTTTAAAACTACTTGCAATACAGCAAATTAATGTAACTGACAGCATTGTGAGATTTTACACTGAATAAAATCCATGCTGTCTTTAAGCTGTGTTGGCATATCAAATACACATCAGTTTTCAAAGAAAAACCTATATAAAGTCTCCACTGCATTTGTTTTGTTTTCTACTTTGAAATGTATTAAAGTAAAAATGTAAATAAAAAGGAATTCTAAACTGCTGTCATACTTTCACAGAAGAAAAAATAACAATCTGATGAACAGGAACCATAGTGTCACCACATGTTCCAACACCAGTTCTTTGCGAACTAATTTTAATTTTGACTGTAAGGATTTTCAGTGTAAGAATTAGAGGGATAGCAAGGAAGCAGCATATGTAAATCCATTTCAGTTTTCACTTCATCTCTTACTTGGGACACGATTTGAATCTACAGTCCAATTTTGAACTTTTTAAGAAAACTGAAAAAAAGCTGCACTGTACAATAGAAATACTTTTAACATTCACCTTATTACAACCCTCTTCCCTTACTGAGTGCAACTGGCTTTGTTCTGATCACCTCACAGTGGGTGAGGTTGACATCAGTGCACATTCAAGTGCAGAAATACGAAGGGTAGCATCAGCAAACAATTCAAGATAAGGTCTTTGTGCCATCTCTACCTCTGAGAAACAGTATGACTATCTGAAATTGTACCATCTGAATCAGGTCATCAGTGTAGTGGGCTATAGGCTACCTGGGCTAGCAAGGTTTGGACATGAATACAGTGATACATCCTTTAAAGATGAGATTTTATTTCTGTTTCTCAAAATAAGTGTGCATATATATATACACACATGTATGTATATGTACTCATATGTATATATACTTGTAATTTTATTTATATATAAATTTATATTTATAATTTTTTACATAAAATTGTATTTAAGTAAACATGGGCTTTTACATATTAAACAAACTTCATAGTTCAATTAATAAAATAATAAGTTAAATTTTAACAATAAGCTCACAAATTAAAGTCATAAAAGACAAATAAGGCTCACAGAGGAAACTTGTAACTACAAACCAAAACCAAGATCCTTATTTTTTGTAGTACCTTTAGGTAAGGCTGTAGGAACACAGGCATCATGTAGGAAGTGTAAGTAGCTTATACTTGCACTGGTGATTCCTGTATTTCTTTGCATTGCATTTTTATTGATAACAACATATCAGGAAATTTTAAAGACTGTTATAATATTTACTGATACATTAAAGGCAATTTACTTTTTAAATGTTTGGACAATTTTTCCATTTCTTCTGTTTTTAAAATTTGACTTGACATCATTTATTTTACATGATTCAGGGTTACCTTCACCCCTCTCATCTCCAAAACATCATCTAGTTAAGGAATCACTGCTGACTTTGTTCAAACACAGTTCTAACTAGCAACAGATCAGTAAAAGATAAAGGAATATTAATTTTTTAAGCTTGTAACCCACAAACTAATCTGACAACTAACAACTGGTTTTGCAGAACTACTTCCTAAAATTTTTTTCCTGGGACTTCCCACATTGACACTTCTCCTGTTCTAGTCTCAGCTTTTGCTTTTCTCCCACCTCTATGCACCGTTTCCCAATTCTCCTGCACCCAAAGAACTGCTCCCATTTGTATACATGCTTAAAAACCTCCTGGCACTTACACAAATATGACAAAATGCACTATATTTCACTGACTGCAGTACCCAGAGTTCTCTGAGAACTTGCGTTTTCAGCCTTAGTTGGGAAAAGGATTTACTGAACACAAAAAGTCTGAAATAAGGACAGTGAGCAAAACTAACAAACTTTCCTTTCTCACCAATAGATGGAAAAAACATCAGATAGAAGAAAACATCACAGGTAGTGCCGTAATAGATACTTTCAACAGGGAGGTTCTCAATTGCATGTTTAGTCATTCAGAGGAAGAGTTGTCCTCTCCCAGCTCTCCTTCATTCCAGGACAACAAGAACTAAGAAAGCACTTTCCTTCAAGTTTTGGTACAAAGGAAGAGAAACATCAATTCTCTCACTCTCCCCCTAACCACACATGGCTGTAATCCGCTTCCTTCAGTTAAGGAAATATTCTGTAATAAGGGTGGGCTGTGAATATGTGCAAATTTCCTTTTCAAAGGAATTTACAGCACAAGAAACCCCACAAATAATTTCAGTACTTTCTACTGGAATTACCAAAGGCCCTCTTCATTTGTGTAATAGATAATGAAAAGTGCAAATTACAGAGAAACGTAATTCTTAGTAGTTTTGATCCTTAGCCATTTTTAGCCATTTTCATTCTTGCTTTCAGGAGTTTAAATACCTGTTGTGAGAACAAAGGTTTTGGCTGTTAACTAAGCAGAAGTAAAATACATTTGCAATCATAATGTAAGCTCAGTTTATCTTCAAAGGTCTGCTTCAGCATACCTTACCAATTCTGAAACATTAGGACTTTCCCACCAGGTAAGCTTCTTAAGCCTAAAGAGGTATTTGGGAAAAACTTTAATGAGGTAAGATGGTAATGAAAGAGAGGGAAAATTGAGCTATTTAATTATAGAGAAAGTGCTGACAAAGACCAATTTTGGAAGGCAAGGAACCATATCTCCAGTAAACAACAAACCATCTGAAGGAGATATAAGAAATATGCATTTTTAAAATTCAAGCCACTCAAGGTACACCTCTTGATGCCAGGAACTAATGCATATCCATAACTCCATTAAGTGGACGAGAATTCCGGAGATCTTTAGTGGACAAAAAGAAAACCAGACCACCAAAACAATGATGAGAAATATGTCTTCTAGACACTGTTAATGCTTCAATTCTTCTCAGTATTGACTAAGTTACAAATATTAATAAATGTTTCCCAAATGGTTACAGATTTCTATTTGCTAATATACATATCCATTAGCCTGTAAAAAAGTTATCTGCAGGACAAAACATCACAGCATCCGAGGTACTACCACTGGAAAAGAAAAGCTTTGCTTCATTCTAATAACTGGCACACTGGAGCATAAATAGTGACATTTAGATCTGGTCACCACACAAACATGTTGACTGAGGCAAAGAGTAACAGTAGTCTTGATTTACAGAATTCTGTTCTCCAAGTACTACTATGCCCCCTTCAAAACAGGAACACGTTTTCAAACTATTTCAAAGCCTAGA
Organism: Pterocles gutturalis; assembly: GCF_000699245.1. Classification (NCBI taxonomy): domain Eukaryota; kingdom Metazoa; phylum Chordata; class Aves; order Pterocliformes; family Pteroclidae; genus Pterocles; species Pterocles gutturalis. The sequence goes on along the minus strand of NW_010100509.1, from coordinate 16,370 downwards.
AGAAATGACATATCCTATACAAAAGATTAAATAAAATATTGGTATCACATATGAGAAATGGTTTCATTCGGTAATAAAAGTGTTATTTTCTTTCATCCTGCAGTGTCTTTGTAAATAGAAGCTTCTGAACATCCATGAAAAAAATTTCAGTCAATACACTCAATACTCTACACGAAACCCAGCTTTCTCTTTTAAGAGACTTCATTTACAGACCTTGTCACAACAAGGTCCTTGATGTTATCGAAGCAATTTCAAGATACTTTAATCATTGGCAAAATTCAGTAACCTGACAAGAGAAATTTGGGCTAGGAAGATTTCAGCAACTTGAAAGGAAGGTTATTGACTGATGTAATTTCATTTGGATGTGACTGAACCCAATTGATTTGGTTTTTGCAATGCATATCTTCACTCTGCAGCTGTCTCTATCTGATTCAGTGTGCAAGTGACGATCCCTTTCCATTTAAAGCAAAACTCTTCCTTCCTCCTGCTATTATTTTGAATGAGCACACGAGAAGAGCATTTTCAAGTTCAATCTCTGAATTGAACGCACGGTACAAAAAAATACACTCAACTGAATGCCAACCTATGAATTCAACCGAATTTTGCGACTGCTAGCATATTCATTATGTAGTCAGAAAAAGGTTGTAGAAGATTATTTGTTATTATTAACTGAAATACTGAGTTACTGCTTGTATAACACAAGGTCATACGACAGTACAAAACTAATTCTCAATCCCAACTTCACAATATCACGTAATCTACACTGTAACAGATTGCACATACTTTCAGTTGAGTACTTAGATGTGTTTAAAGGAAAAAAAAAACTTGGTATGCACACTTGGTATGCATAATAATTTATAAACACAGATATGGTATCTAGGAAATCATAACTTCCCACACAAGTTTGGTTTGCAACAGCTTTAAAAGAAAAGAGGTGTACCAGTAGGAACTTCACAATTAAAGTTAAGTTTAAACAGCATAAATCTCAAAGAAAAAAAATTGTAGTACAGATGGCAAGTTAACAAAGCCTTGAGGGGAAGTGAGTTGGCCGCTCTCCACGGAATCTGTTCATGCAGGTTGCTGCATTGCTAAACATCAGACACCTTGTTTACATTTTATCAGAATTAAGGGGAACACTGACACTGATGCGAACCTTGGACTTTAAGTGATTTCCATGTATCAGTGTATTCTTTAACAAAGATATTTTCTCAAAAATTTAGTACAGCTTTTCCAACTGGAGACATTTTGTCTCTCATTCAGAAGGTGATCCTCTTCAGATACTTGGGTAAATGAATATTGGTGAAAAATGTAATCATCATTATATGATAATGAAACTATAGCTGAATCAGGGTGTGGCATAGGTAGCTGGCAGGTACACTTTCTTTAAGAGGATGAAACAGAATTTCATGAAAGGTCTCCCAGTTTAATTAATGAATGACTAATAACTGGAATATAAATTCTAAATGTTAGGTCTAACTGATACCTGAAAAATGTGCTTCTTCAAAAAGCAGCCTTTTGTGCGGATTCAAAAAAGAAATGCAGCCTTCCGTTTTAATATAAAACAGAATTTTATATTTAAAAGTATTTTAATATACTGAACTGCTTTTCACACTCTCTTCCTTAACATACTGTGATGCAGTGCAAATTTATTGATGGAACGTTGGTACAAATAAGCCAAGAGTCAGTAAGACAAAATACAATTAAAACTGAAACAGTGGAGCTCAGCAGCTTAATGCACCATCTCCAACATAATGCCTTTACCACATGCTTAGCTTTTCTCAGTCTGCATGCTGCCTTGGTTTTGAAAGCAAACAGATGGGAAGTCTTATTAAAGGCATATCTATCCTGACAGCAAAGTTACACATTATGTTCAGTTATTTCACCCAACAAGATGGATTTAACATCCAAAAATGTCAAAGCAACAAAAGAAAAAGGGAAAGGCAACATAAGCAAAGAAATTTTAAAAGCTATTTTATCTACAGAAGTACACACCAATTTCAGGGCAGAATGTTTTAATTTTGAATTATGTGAAAGTTGGTCTTTTAAATCAAAACTTTGTACTTCTTAAAGAATTGAAATGTCATTTTCAAAATACTTCTGATCCCCTACATAAGTATCCATACGATTTGAAAAGTAATCTTTTGCCTTACAAGAAAGCCATTTGCTCAAACAGACCGGGGTTTATTTCCCCTTTGTTTTTATTTTATGAAGGTGGAATGAAGTGAAACAAAAAATTAAGAAAGCATTTTCACTTCAAAACTAAGTGAGCCTTCATTCTCCTAGCCTTAGTCTATTCCTGACTATCAGACCACCACAAAATCAGCCGAAGTAGGAATTCTGGTTTCCTGCTCAGCTGCTCCATCAAGCATATGTCCAGTAATAAGTGTGAACTGTCCTGCTGTAGGTAATAGGCTTCATGTAACTACATTAGTCTGTTCAGTCTAAAACACAGATTCAGGGGTAACAGATGGGTATTTTTTCTTTCTTTTGACAGTAATTTCTTCTTCAAGACATCTATAGGTTTTTTTCCTCCCTAAACTCCCACTCCTAGAAACCTTAAAACTGTAACAATTCTCCTGTGAGCCATTCAAGTCTCTCACCATCCCGTGGAACCTCTCTCCCAAGCTGCCGTATATCACAGCCCAGGTAAGAATCTGTGATGCACTTGCTGCTATGACTGAGAAATGTAGAAATCAACTAAGATCAGGTTTTATTTATAGTTTAGATTGAGAAGATTAATGGCACTACTAAAACTTTATTGCTTATTGGAACACTGTGTCCAGAGAACAAAGGGAGATATAAGTATTGTCTCTTATCACTGTTACGGTTTAAAAATTGCAGAAGAATTTACTACTTCATCACGAACGCTACAAAAAACTGTATCACGGCTTTGGAAGAGGAAACCTTGGCTTGTCAAAAGAACTGATAAGCAGGATCCTGCAGGTGGCTGTCATGAAGGGGAAGGTCATCAAGTGAGAGAGGGATGATTTTTAAAAGAAAATTTACTCAGAGCTCAGAGAAACACATCATCCCTTTCTACAAGAGATGAGGAAATCCAGCAGAAAGTTTGTTTGGTTAAACGAGAAGCTTCTTAATGAACTAAATATGCAAAATGAGTGGTGGAAAACATCAGAAGGCAAAACCCCAGGTGGATCCAACGAAAACCAAAAAGCAGTTCTACAAGAATGCTAACAGTGAAAGCAAGTTCAGAGAAAATACAGATTGGTTTTCAACCGGTAACACGGAAGGGGCTGATGTACTCGATGACTTTGTGCTCAAAGCCTCACTCCTCACAGTGAAAACTTGCTCTTGGACTTCCATGCCTACCCGCGTGACCTGGGAAAAAGAAGGACAGCCAACAGTAGGAAAGCAACAAGTGAGGCTCTACTTCGTCTGAACATATACCAATCCATGGGAATTATGCAATGGTTCTGAAAGGGCTCCTATGTAAGATCTAAGAAACATCATGACAACCAAGACAGGTCTCTGACAACTGAAAGATGCTAGGACAAGCCCATCTTAAAGAGCTCTGACATGCCCATTAAAAAAAGGCGGTAAGTAGGATCTAGGAAATCACAGGCTGGTCAGCATCACCCCTGCCCCAGGAAAGATCAAGAAGCACATCCCCTCAGAATCCATTTTCAACCAGATGAAGGACAAGAAAGTAACCCAGAGCACCGAGCAAACAAGGGCAGACGAGTTGATCATGCTTGAAATTACGACGACTGGCTATGTAACAGAGGAACAGTGGTGGTAACATACCAAAGCGTATTCGGCATAAAGCTTTTCAAACAGTCTCGTACAGCATTTTCCTGATCAAGTACAAGGCTGGACAAATGAGTTGAAAGCCAGCTAGACAAAAAGAGCAGCAGACAATAGCTTGAGATCTAGATGGTGTCCAATACAAGACAAAGTACCACAGGGGGTGATTTTGGGCCTAACAGAGTTCATAAAAAAAACATCATAATGAGACAACACTCACCGTCTCAAACTTTCAGAACAACATTTAGTTAGGAAGGGTGGCTGACACATTGAACAGTAGGGTTCCAATCCAAAATTTTCTTGAGAAACTTGAGGACTAGACCAGCAGGTGACAATGAAGTTCATCAAGGAGTAGAACAAAATTTTGGATGGAGGGGGATAACTCCATGTGTCAGTGCAGACTGAGAAGCAGATCTCTGAGTTGCTCTCAGCCCTGCTAAAAGGACCTGGGGGTTAAGGTGAATGTCAAACTCCGTATGACTGAATGAAAGCAGGACCAGCAAACCAAGAGAGGTTATTACTCCTCTCTACTCAGAGCTAATGACACTGTGCTTAAAACGCTATAACCTGTTTCAGGCCACCAAATTCAAGAGAGATGAGAAAACAGAGTCCATTTAACAGCTACCAAGACAGCAGGGGGCCGGCAGAACATAACCTGCAAGGAGAGGCTGAGGGAGCTGGCCTTACTTAATCTGGGAAAGAGGACACTAAAGGTCAAGGCGGGGGGATCAAGCTGCAACCCACAACCACCTGAAGACCAGTTACCCTGACAGCGCAGGCAAACTCTTCTCGCTCATGACTGATAACATCACAAGCAGCTTGGGAGGCTCAGAGTGGACGTGAGCAGGTGCTTTTTCATTACAAGGAGCAGTGAAGTGAGCTCAGGACTCAGCTGTATGGGACCAGTCAAACAAGAAGTTATGACAATTTGTTCTTGATATTCTAAAAACTTTCATTTCAGGTATTAGAAATCCTTACATCAGCCATTATTTTTAAGTATTGGTGATTCATATGATCAGGATGGGAAGCAGCTATGTTGAAATAAAAACCCGCAACGCCCAGTGCCTGCGTCAGTAGTGGATTTCCGTCAGTTACAAAGAAAAAGAAATTTGCTTCCCAGCCCTCTTATAGACAGCATCTGACTGCCCACACACCAATACTAGATTTCTAAGTGGTGTCTAAGACTGATTTATAACCAGTCTCTTTGTGCACAAATGCTAAAATATTGTGCTCCTGGTGCCATCCTAAAATTTAATGGTATTTATCACGATTGAAGCCCCTCTCTTAGACTGAAAAGTGATCTTATATTCTACTGAAACTTAGATACTACAAACATGTAATCAATTAAAAGAAAGATTATGTAAGTTTTATAACTGTGAGCATATCTAAAGCATATATGTAGCCATCAAAATAACAAAAAAAAACCACCCCAGAAAACCAGCATTATTCATGTGTATTTGCAACTCCACAATGAAAGACTTCAGACGTGAAATGGCCTAAGTAAAAAAGTTCCCAGATGCATTTAAAAACAAAATATAAAGTCAGAAAAGAAGAGTACAGAAAATATAGCGCATTCACTTGCACAGTACACACACAGTCCTGTATTTTAAAATACACATATTATCACTGGACCATTTTTCTTAAAGGGCAGAAACTTTTTCAAACTGACTGACACATATAGAAAGGCTGGAAAGACGTGTTTCAAAATACACTTGCTTAACTCACAAGGCAAATGTTTCATGTATTCCATTCCAATTTCATAATTTATTTTCAGTCTTCAGTTTTAAAGCTTTCTAAAACAAAAATGACAGGTCTCTAAGTGGAAAAGGACTAAGAATAAAACAAATCTGAAATACATAAAAAGAGAAATTGCAGTTTTCTTTCAAACTAGTTCTGGAGCATGCAATACTTAGTCTTTTTTAAATGAAGTAAGAAGTTAAACAATATGTACAAACAATAGATACATTTACATTTATCAAAATCAAGCTATATACAAAAAGCATCATACAGGACTTTTGAACACCACTACTTAGATGAAGTATTTAGAACAACAGTTGTTATAACACCGTTGTTCTATGCCATGGTTGAAGGCACGCATGCAAATAAAATTCAGACATCATACATAGATCTTAAAAGCAATGACAAAGACTAGTTGTATAATATACAAAAGTCTGTTAATTAGTAGTATTTAAGACAATGCCACAAGGTTGACAAGTGTATTACGAAGATGCTCTATTTGTGGAACTCTGCGCTAAGTATTACATAAATCATTTCCAAGAGGACAAAAAAAAAAAAATCTGTGAAATCATAGCACGATGTACATTGTAACATGTTTACTTAAGATTTTTCTCAAATAATACAAAAAAAGGCCCTCAACAAAATTATTTCATTACGACAAAAGTAGAAGTCAAGTAAGAGGTTTTGCAGACTTTTCTCAATGTCATTGCCAGGTAAGTGTATTCTAGAATATTACTTTCAGCAGGTACATCAACAACCTAGTGTAGATGAAGCCTGAAGTGTAGTTTGTTTCAATTGAATCAAAAGATGCTGTAACTTTTATAGAAATAATATTTTTTTGGTAATATGTATTCTTATTATATTACATCTTGGCAGTAAAATCTATTTGAAGCAAACCTGATGCAAACCAAACCAGTAGGGTGAACTGATGCCTCACCCTATGTCATGCTGGGTGTAAGGAGAATCAAAGTATTTTTCAATTTTACCAGTTTCCTAAACATTTGTTACTGCTGTTGTTAGGCATCTTCAGCCAGATCTGTTCCACAGTACAGTTCCCTCTGCAACACACATCAACAAACTCAGCATCTAGTTCAGGCAGAAATGAAACTGCTTTTAAAAGCAATTAGTAACAGGCTTACAGGCATTTCAAACAATGTACCTATATAATGTTCTGTCTTCAGAACAGGAATTTGGGAAGAAAAATATGAGATAAAAGACAACTGCATGTCATTCTGCATGACTTCGGAACTACAGAGAGTAAATTTGCCCTTTTGCCTTATCAATGGTCATGGTCATTCTGAAATGCCCTTTTACTCCCCCTGTTACTTTTCACTATTTTCCTCTCAAGATGAAAACAATACAGAATGTGAAAGTATCAACCCATATGAATGATGGACATACAGAAGGTAAAAATTGTGGATACAAAGAAGTTTAGGAACTTGATTTCAAGAAAACTGCAACGTGCTTGAAACTGTGACCGTGGTTAACTGATTTCTGAAATCTTTTCTCTCCCACATATTTTTGGAGAACAGAGGAAAATTAAAATATTCCAAATGAGGCCTTGATTATTTTATCTATTTGTAATTAATTGATCAAGATAGATGAAAGATAGTATGTAACATCAAAGAAACTATATAAAAACTTAAAACACAGAACTTCAGCCAAAAAGAATTGTTTACGGAGGATTACTATCAATAGATATTTGATTAGTTAAGTCATACACCCAACATTTTTCTGCATTAAGAATAGTGTTTCTAAGTATGCAATGCTGATTACGGTTTAGTGATGTTTTTTCTTTAATGCTTTTGTTAATACTTTATTTTTTAGAAATAAATACTTGTTCAGTTAGGATCCTTATTAATATTTTGATTAATCAGTACAAAAAATTCAGCAGAATACTCTTCATCTATTTGTTATTCTTGTATTAGAGTTTTGTATATCACAGAGTGATGTATATGAACATAAACACCGTAGAGGCCACTTTGTCTAGCTTATGTTCTGTGCCTCTCATCTTCGACAGAAGTTGAGAAGTAAGCAATTTTGACAGAAGCTATTTTAAAGAACAGTTTATCTCCTATGACACTAACAGGAAGGGGAAAAATACCTCCAAAATACCTTGAGGAAGCATTAGGGATGACAATGGTCTTCTATTCATGTATTTTCAGTATTTTCAAAATAACATATCATTATCAAAGAGAAATTTCATGATCATAATAAATAAATAACCTCTGCCACCTATACCAATAATGTAGCTGAAAGATGTCATTTTCCAGTAACCCACTCCCCATCAGCTTCACTGACTTGTCTTGACCACCGCAAACCTCTCCTTTCCACATAGGCTTCCTATCCACAACTCCCTCTCCCCGGCTTTTCAAATAGTTCCAGTATCTCCCCTCCTCCAACTACCATAAACATGGTTGTCTTGTTCCAGTGTCTTTCTCTAACCAGCTCATCTTCCTTCTTTCAAGTCTGGAGCTTGAAAAGTCTGGATTTTGCTGCCTCTCCACATGAGCTTACTACTGCCTCTCAATTCTACTTCTGCATATTTTCCATCCAAACTCGGGTCCTTCTCCAGCTCACTAGTCTCAGTCCCACCATGTTCTCTGCACTTGGCTGCAAGAACCAGTCTTTTTGCCCATAGAGCCACAGCTCAAGAATTCCTCTGCCTGTAACACAAGGCCCTGTTTCATACAGCACATCTGCATGACTTCGGCTTGGTTTTACTGAAGAACCAAGTGAAGATATAACACAGCACAAAATTCGGAAAAGCCACTTTTTTCAAGCAAGCAGCAGAAGGGGTTGGAACTGTGGATGTCTGACCTTAACTTATACAGTGGAGCCCTCTACTAAGAGATATAACTTTGAACAGAAAACTGTTAAGCATTAGCACTGGTAGTTTTCTAGTATGTTGCCCAATGAAGTAACCCTTTAAACTACAACTATGACATGTTTTCCCCAAGACATGGACTTAATGAGCAAAATAACTGAAATACTTTCTCATCCTTCAGTAGTGTCCTTAGTGACTCACTATTCACTATATTAACTACAGGAAGATGTTTTTGTTTATAACAAACCAAATTTTGCCTGTTATACACAATAGAAGTTGTTTGGTTTTTTTAAAAATGGTTGTCTTTTATGGACAATAAATATGCTTTTTCCCTCCACTCAGTACTGGTGAAGCCACATCTGGAGCACTGTGTCCATTTCCGGGCTCCCTAGTACAAAAAAAAGATAATGGAGTTACTGGAATGAGTGCAGCAAAGGGACCATGAAGATGATTACGGGACTGGAGTATCTGTCATACAAAGAGAGGCCGAGACGGCTGGGATTATTTATTCTGGAGAAGAGAAGGTTCAGTGGGAATCTTCTCAGTGTGTACAAATACCTGATGGAGGGAGAAAACAGAGCCAACCTCCTTACTGGTGCCCAGTGAAAGGACAAGAGATCAATAATCAAAACTGAAATGAAGGAAACCTTTTTTAACAAAAGGATAATCTTTTTTTACTGTGAGGAGGTACAAACAACAGAAGAAACTGCCCAGAGAGGTTGCAGAGACTCTATCCTGGGAGATATTCAAAACCCAACGAGACACTGCCCTGAGCAACATGCTCGCTCTGACCTTGTAAGAGGGTTGGGAACTAGACCAAGCTCTAGAGGTCTCTTCCAATCTCAGCCATTCTGTGATTCTGCTTTTAGTAAAAGCAGAAATGGTTTAGACAAGCCTTTCAGAATTAAAGAAAATCAAAGCCCTGCAGTTTACTTATTGTTCTTTAATGTGAAAAACTAAGACTACCACGGGAGTTTTAAAAGCCTGCTGGTTTTCTTATCTCTTTTTCACAGCAAGTGTTATTAAAAGAACTGTCAGTAGGTACCAGCAGACAATCGGCTGTTTTTATATAAATTTAAACAATTTTTACTAAGACTGGTTACAAAGTAACACTTTTTTTTTTTCTTTTCGTCTGCTCTGCATTTTAAGGTATCAAGCTGCTGCTTTCCCATTTTTTACATACCAATACTTGCACAATCCCTCCAAAATGCAGAAAAACTTCAATTAAACATTACTAGAGTCATCCACATGACACAATTGGACTACTAAAACTAGCACTATTGATTTTACTCACGCAAACCTAAAATCTTAACAGAAATTACATTTGTTTTCAAAAAAAGGACAAGTATTTTTCCTCAAGTGCTTTTCTTAATATCCCTTCACACACTGATACGTTTCGCAGTTACAAATAGCCTTCATCAAGCCAGAAAAATCTAATAGTTGCTCTCTTTTTCTGTCATATATTACAAAACGGTCTTGAAGCAAACAGCTTTATAAAACACGTTATCCCTGACAGAACTTCTCATGCTCCTACTGAATACCATTTGTTATTCTAGGCTGGACTCCTCCTAGCCTCCATGTGAAATTTCAGATCTTTGTTCACTGCTTCAAGGTTTACAGAATTTGAAAGCTGATTTATCTTCTATTCGTTAGTCATTTACATTTCTCTCTGCCTACTTACCCCTTTTCTTTGGTCGCCTTTTCTCTGTTTCCCAGAAGCTCCCTCTTGAGCAGAATTTCCATATTTTCACCTTTTTATCAAAATACTTTTAAAAATGTAATTAATTTAAATAGAAATATAATTTAAATATCCTAAATGTCTCAAAAACAGTTGATGTTCTCAAAGAAAAACTGCTCTGGACTTGCACAGATTCTTGCCAATTAAACCAGCTATGTATTCTGTTGCACCTACTTAATGTTTAGCTGAATAGCATTTATAATAAAACACACCTCACTTCCAGAAAAATCTTGCACACACCTCCTCATGTAGTCTGTGTTTCTATACAGAAGTTAAAGGACAGCCAATTCAGAAAGGCATATAGACTCCATTACCTCAAAAATGGCCTAACAAAAGAAACAACAGTCAAATTCACAATTTCAATGGACTTCACAATTCATAAAGACAGAGTTTAAAAGATTAACTTTTTTTTAATTTTAATTGCCTTTCACCAGGCATAAACTGCAAGTCTGTGCTGCCACTTGGCTGTGCTGATCAGCATGCTCTCCCCTAGATGCAAAAATGCAGACAGCAGTCTCATTCATTCTCTTTTATGCTTTATTTGCCTGGATTGCTGAGCAGAGATGTGAATACTTAAATAAGCAGTCCATATCACAACGTCCAAAGAGACTTCCATCTTGAGGCCCGGGAAGGCTTAATACAGGCATACTTACAGAACAGAAGATTTAACGCCTCTACCGTATTTCTCTAGGTAGCAGCATCAGCACAAGGCATAATTTGTCTCTGACTTTTAGTAACAAGAACACTTTAGAAAGCTCTTCAAATTTACGAGATTTTAAATGCAAGGATAAACCTTGGCTGCAGTTTACACTGAAGTGTGTACTTTTATTCATACAATATTTTCTTACCAAATTATAATCAAATTTCTGCTATGCAATTTTGGCGCTGCTATTGCTAGCTTTTATTGCTGTATTAAATTGTTAGCAAACAGCTAAAGGCTGCCAAAACAATTTCATCACATGTATTTCACTTTTAATAGCCTTTTGTAAGAAACAGCTCTGAAATTATTGTTTATGTATTATGGTCAAATAAACATCAACAAATTGTATTGTTCAGGTTACTGCCATTAGGATTTTTACAATTATTTTAGCCTTTATTAGAACATTGTTTTTTAAAATTTACTAAGGTAGCTATCAGTGCACTGCTATGACTGAATTATACTTGTACTTACTTCTATCCATTCTGGCCAAAAATGAGCAATACTTCAACTTTTAAGCCTCAGTACTGTATTCACCTTCGTCTATCACTACCATTTTAGCTTTGTATCAAAAACACAAACTCATCAAAAACATTTTAGCGTATGCCGGATGCTGAAGCTTTCATAAAGTCCTGAAGGTGCTATCAGATGCCACAGAGTTTTCGTAAGACATCCTACCCTTAAAACCCAATTGTACACATTAGCTTTCAGGAAAAGTAGGGAGTTAGCTGTCTGTGTTCACTTTTAGCTACAAATATTTAAACTGCATATGTGATTTTTTGGTTTAGATTTCAGTTGAACAAACTGAGATTCTCTGCCCAGAATTTAAGATTATTTTGAATTTGTCAAAGCCAGTATGTCTTCTTGGCCAAACAATAAATAATGTGACATCAAACATGTTCCAACATGTATATATTTTCTCTCAAGTTACTGTACAGCTGATACTGTTTATTCCAGTGACTGCAAACTAAAATATTTTATTCATATTTAGATGCCCCCTCAAGGAAACATAATGACTTACTAAGACAGCAATCATCATCCAACACATTAAAACTGGAAGGGAGAGGGATAAAATAAATGAGGGGCCAAGAAAACTTCATACATGCTTAAGAAAACAAAAATAAAAGTTGTGTTTTTCAAAGACAGAATTGTACACTGTGGTAGAAACAAGCAAGGCTTTTCATCAGTTCTGAAACAGGACATCAGAAGCTACCAAAGGATGCATGAACCACACTTCAGACAAGTTAATTTTTCTGTCCAACCATTCTTACATGTATCACTTTAGATGCAGACAAGCTCCTGTACGACATCAATTGGTAGCAGCTTTCTGTCTTCTCGCTCCATAAAAATGTATCCTTTTCCAAGTGACAAGTGCTGACCTTTCAGTGTACTATGCCTGCTCGTGCTTTGCTCCCTTCTACAACCGTTTCTAGTAATATACATCAAAAATGACAAGCACAAATAAGTGTACTGTGTGTGCTGTGCTGGATAGCTAACCTGTAAGGTCTCTGTGATTGCTAATTAGAAAGGATGCTTTACTGAATTATCATACATGGTATGCAATTACTGCAAAGCAACAATGTCAATGAACCTTACACAACAAGTCCTTTAATGTTGATGGTGGAGATACGTACGTTTCCCTTCCCCCATAACCAGTAAGATCCAACGCCAGAAACAATGTACATCTAGAATGGTTTTGGTTTTGTCTTTTAAAGAGAACAGAGATTTCTGTAATAGAATTCAAATGCTTGGCCACCCTTCCTCTACTCTCCTAACATAACTTTTCTTTTTAATACAAAAAGTGAAAGTCAGCAAAACAAAATGTCACCGTTAGATCATTTCACAACATTTTTTGTCAGAAAAGTAATGGAAAAATTGTACATCATGGGAAAGGTTACTGTTCTTCCAGAACATCTTTCACTTGGTTCAGGGCTCATCCCTCTAAATAACTGTGCAGGCGCTACTGACGGTTGTTCTCCCTGGGCTTAATTTGGCAGTTCAAGGATTACGGCATTTTCAGGAAACCACAGTGCAGTGATTTTGGTGGTTATCCAGCTGGAAGTAATGCTATGATTTAGAATAATTACTCTGTTTATGTGCAGTGGTAAAAGACAGTTACTACACCATATTCCAAAGTCAGTTGACACTTTACTTCTTATTTCCCTAATATGGCATCACATTGGATCTCAAAGTCAGAATTAGAGGGATTTATTGTTCCTGTTCCTCAACAGAAAGTACACATGCAATACAATAACATTACTATACTTAGTTTAACTGACAATTCGGGGATGAGGGGGTGACTGGAAAAAAAAACCAAAAAACAAAAAACAAACAAAACATTCAGCCAGTTAATCAAAGAACAACAAATTAATTTACACTTAACCTTTGCAGTGTTACAACCAGTGATATGAAAAACAGACCCACATTAGGTTCTGCTAAAAGCTTTTAGATATTCTTGAAGAAAATACAAGCATTTTTTATTGCACATCCTTTCCACATCCTTTCTTCTCAAAACTAAGTGCCTTCCTCAAGATGAAGTCAGAGACAACCTTAAAAGTTTAGCTGTAACCTTCTTCAAGACAGAATGGCAAAATTCTTAAATAGTGTTTTTCTCATCTCCACAAGACAACAATATACAAAGAACATTTGTTCAAATGATGAGATTTGGAGGACAAGATACTTTCAGGCAAAGAGCAAGTATCAAAAAAATCCATTCAAGGTAAATGTCTACAAAAAAAAATCTGAAGAAGAAAGAGGTTCTTGTAAAGTGCTACCTGAAGCATTCAGTGATACTGAATTCCTGTCTTAATACAGAATCTCGTCTTTGGCATTTTAAATGGCCTGAAGCAAATAGGATATGTGAATTTAATTTCATTAAGATGAGAATGTAGAGGAACCACACAAAGTAATAATAACAATCTCAACTGTTCTAAAGGAGAAGCCAGTTTTATTAACTGTAAGGCAAAGCAAATCTGAATCTACTCTTGGCACAGATGACAAACATTTTAAAACAAAAATTGATCAAAGTAAAATAAAAAAATTAAAAATCATGTAAAAGAAAACAAAATTAATAAGGCAGAAAAATAAATTAAAAGCATATAATTCTATTTTACAAATTCCTAAAATATGCTTGCAGAAAAAAAATTACTGTAGTCTAGATTACTCAACCTGTAATGGCCACACCAACAGGGTACTAAAGTAAGACAAGTGACAGCAGACAAAATGAAAAATCTAATGGACATCAAAGTTATGCTGACATACAGGACCAACAAATAAAAACTACAACTCCATTCCTTTCCCCAAAAAACAAAGACATTATACAAAAAGATTCATGTTAACTTTCACCATTTTCAAATTATCTATTTAGATGTTATTATATGCAAATTATTTCAGCCACCTCAAAACAAAGTTCAATAATAAAACTTAATTTCTCCTATAACATGCGCTGAAAAAAGGAGCAACCTTTACCCAATACATCGTAACACTGAAGAGGCATTATGACAAGAAATTTTTTTTTTTATTTTTCATTGTTGATGTTTTTAGAAGCATGTTCTAGTCCAGTAAGTAGCTCTGAAATATCTTAGGTTATAGAATTATAAAGCTAAAAAGAGCAGTAATATCCCATATACACATAGCTCATCTACAGACTCTCAGGTAATAATACCACATGGAAAATTCTTGAGTTAGACCCAAATTAGCAACCACTTGCATGCAACTTTGCTCAATTTATTTATTAATGAAAACTTGTGCTATATGCCATTTTAATCATGTGAGGAATGAGGAAAAACTATGGCCAATGCTGAAAAAAGTAACTCAAAATCCTTAAACTCCCTGTACCTCTAACTGGTTTTCATATATGGGCTTCTTTGGTAGACATACTCTCATACAAAGACAAAATTTGTTTTGAATAGTGCAGATGAAGTTCTGCATAAACACCTCAGGCCTCCTACTATGAAAATCCTACAGATTAACTAACTACAGATCAAAGACTTGTAAAGTATTGGACAGAAGTAAAAAAGTGAGAAAAAAATACATGTGTAACAGTAAGAATCACTATTTTGCATATTAAGATTTCTTACTCAAATAGTCCACAACTTACATTACGGTTCTGTGGACAGACACTTCAGAAAATTGACTTTCACAGATCCTCACTTGACACTAACTGTGGCAAGTCAAAACTGGTGCTGCAACACAGCATTGAAATGGTTCTTGTCTCCTGCTGTGGTCTTCTACCACATTATTTTAATACCTGAACATGAACATTCTCCATAACTTTCATAAGTATAAATTTCAGTTTCATGGCTTCTGCAGCAATGCCTCAGCTTAATGATGTAAAACAACTGAATTGATAAAGGATTTGACATTTGTTTTCTGAGCATCCTATACTATGAAATGCTCTGATGTGATAACCTTGCTGCACTGAAAGTGACTGAAGCAGTTTGTCCAGAATGATGGAGTACCTGACACATTCAAACAGCAACTGAAGTGAACTATTTGATGCAAGTTTGATGCTGTAAGAAAAAATTCTTAAGAAAGCCCACAAAAATAAGACCTTACTGACCCCATCAAGATAGATATTTTTGTAGCCATAGCTGGGAAATAATTTGATGCCATCAGCCTCCCCTCTACTGTCACAGGTGATGTGATATCGTATTCTCTGCACCTTGTTTCATTAAAGTGATTTTAATTTTCTGAAGATGCACCTCACCCAGTGACCGCTTTATCTAAAGAACTCATTACTTACAGCAAATATAACTATGACATCCTCAGCATTGTATTTTTTTTATAAATTCTTCCAAATCCTAGGAGTTACAGAAGATAAAAAGGTGCAAATGTCTCTGATGCACGTATTTCCTACAGCAACCAGAAAAAACGATACAAAAATCCTGAAATACATAGCTGTTTTGGGAACAGATGACAACTGTCCAATATAGTTTCAAGCTGTAATGTACAAACCCATGATTGCAGCACAGACTTGATCAAGCAGCTGTAACTGAAGGAGACAAAAGGATAACTATATTTCTAAAAATTTGATGAGCAAAAAAAGGTCAAATACTACTTGTTACCAGAAAACAAAGTTAACCTGTATAAAGACTTTCTTGAATATTATTTACAAGTGGTTATCTTGTTACATACTTCTTAAGTTTATGACACTGGTTCGTGAGTGTTTTGAATCAGCAGACTTCAAATATCAATACTAAGAACTTCTGACAATTAAACACCTGAACCAAACTTGTACCTACTGTTCACAAAGGTTCTACAGATTAAAGCCGAGTACACAAGAGCTTGGGAATCATTGGTCTACAACTGTGAAAAGATCTAACCTTAAACTTCAAGGACATTTGACTGACAGATCACTAAACAGTCCAGGAAATAAAGAAAATCATCTGGGGGATGCACATAGTGCTTCCCCTCCCACCCCCACCAATCCCTAATAAACCTGGCCAAATATCACTCCAAGAGGGTTGTAGAACTTTTGTAACACTGAAGAGAGACAACATGCATTTTTACCTCTATTCTAGATACTTAAACAAAGTCACACTTCTTCACTGTGTTTTAATAGGAAATGCCATTAAATTAAAAAAAAAAAAATTCACAGAAATACTAAA
>NW_010100508.1:0-17712 GCF_000699245.1 Pterocles gutturalis | reverse complement strand
CCCATCATGTCACATCACATTTCTCTAATTTGTTGTTTCCCACTTATACTCTTTAGGTTGGGTCATATCATACGTTACCATTCTGCTCATTCACTTGACTTCCTCAAAAGTCAAGGCCACAGATGTGGCCTTTTTTTTTTTTTTTTACATTTGTTTTTATTTATGGAATTTAATTTACTGAGAAAAAGTCTAGAGAATGACCAAGGAAGTCTTGGTATTGTAAAGTATACACCAGTTGAAAATCAAAGCATTGCTCTTAGTTTCGGATTCCATTTTTCCTGGATACACTAAACTTCTTTTGCAATTATTTCTAATAAGTTGCATATTGCATTTACTGGATATTTATATGGGCCTTGCAACTCATCCTGATTTTGTGTACATGTATTTGGGTGTTTTTGATAGTGATATAGTTTCAGTAACAATTGTCAGCAACATTTGCAGTTTATCCTTGATACAAAGGAGAATAAGAGGAGGTTAATAAGCAGTGAGACCATCCTAAAGCCAGCATCATTAAAATGAATAGCCATTGTTTGTATTTCATAGGATGGATATGGATATGTAACTCAGCTGGTCTCACCATGCAAACTTCAATGTTTCCTGGCTGTCACACAGTGTAAGACAGCATAACTATTTCCTGTTGTATATGTGAAGATAAGCAAATTTTGCAGGTGCTGTAGAGTGCTTCTCACCAATAAATGGTGATGATACAGAAAAGAATGGTCTTAAATTAAAAAGACACATGTACAGTAATGTATGTTATTTTTCAAAGAGAAACACAGCCTTTCAAAATAAAAAAGTGTGTGGTATCTGAAATTCATCTTAGATAAAACTGTGCATACCCGTAGCCAAAGTAGGTCAATCAATTCCTCGCTGCTTTTCTTTGAAAAGGAAATAAAATAACAAGTACACAGAATGCGGAACAAATTCCTGAAAGCATGGAGATAAATCAATTATTCACCATTTATTACAAAATAAAATAGCTCAACAATTCATAAATATAAGGTATGATAAATGCTTAAACTGTGGCTACTGCACTTGGGTTTATTTCTGTCTTTATTACATTTTACTTTTAATAGAGACTTCTAAAGGACAAGGGATGTTTTTTATGCGTAAAATTTACTGATGGAAAAAAATTTCTATTCCACTTTTGGTGATTTCATGCGTCTGAGATTTTACTCTTCCATAAAATTTCTCTGGGATAATGGAAATTTTTCACATTGAATCATACGAATATTTGAAAAGCCACTTCTGTGTGAAATGTCATGCTCTGCAGTTCTGATCAGACACTTAAGAGGAATTGTGGCCACATTTTAAATTTATCTTTTGAAATAAGATATCAGTAAAAGTGAAGAAAAGATCATTATCTGGACCAGCTGACTGTTGAAATGCTCCTGTGTATTTCTAATTTGCTACAGGACTGAAAAAATAAAATCATTCTTTCTTAAAGAAAAGAAACAGTGTTCCTGATACTCCAAGGGAGTCTTAATGTATGACAAATTTGTGAAAGGAGTGAGATGAGTTCACAGAGCCTTGTCTGCTGATAGATCATCTGCCACAATGCAAGCTGCTGATAAATTCCTCAGGTTTGAGAAAGATAGGGACGTACTGTGATTTCAGTTGCAAAAGAGGAAATGCAGCCCAGCTTTCTTTTCTAAGGATTTTACTTTCCAGAGATAAGTCTTGAAAGAGATGATTCTCTGCTCCAGTTTGTGAGATTAGAATTTTTTGCTTTGGATCCTGTTGCAGGGGGATGTTGCAACCCCTAGGGCAAAATCCTCATTCCATGTTGGTCCCTTTTCTTAAGGATGAAAGGGCCAGAGTACCGTGAAAGGATCCTAAACCTCCTCTTTCTGGATTGCGAAGGAGTTCCTTGCCACAGGCAAGCTCTAGTGAAAAGGGCTTGCTCAGAGTCAGGCAGCAAGCAGAAAGGGCCCTGCTGTCTCCACTAGGCAGCAGAGCAGATCACAGTATGTGTAGTCTATCAGAAGACAAACATGCTCCTAGGGCTATTGTAGACATGCTGAGGACCTCTCCAGTCTCTGGGACAGCAAAAACATGGCTGAAAGCTGTCCTCCTGGCTGCCTCTTCCCTCAGCTGCAATCTCTCTGCTGCACCTCTACAGGACAAGGTTGCAGAGCTCAGTTCTGTGATCTGCAGCAACAGGTAGCTTTAGGTGACTACAGGAATTCAACAATTTTGCATGCATACAAGTGCCTCTCCAGTTGAAGGGCAGGAGTAGGATGCAATCCATGATGAAGTATCAAAACAAAAAACATGCACAAATTGCTAACGTGGGAAACTCCAAATGCTGTATGAATCAATCCTTTAGGGCAGATAGCTCCTCCTGCAATCTCAGTTTCTTATGTTGCAGTTCATGCTCTAAATAATTTTGAATCAGTCTGGTGAGGCGACACCAAATTTGTACGGAATGAAGTTTCTCTGGCTTTGTGGCTTTGCTGAATCACATTAATCCCTCTAGTTCCTCAATTTTGCCGTTTAATCTGGGATTTAACCAATATGTATAAAGTATCGTGACTCAAAGTTGAAGCATCATTTTAAAGCAATCAGTTTGGTTATTAAGAACTCTAAGTGATGAAAGAATAGAAAAAACCAAAGTAACACAAATTAGAGATTTTCTGAAGTCTTTTTGAATTGGCCAGACTGTAACTCCAAAAGACAGATGGTTTGAGCAGAATTGCAGACATATTTTTTTTTTCACAGATTTTAAGGCTTCCCTGAAATTGTAGCTTCTCTGCTTACCAGAACACCAAGAAATACTAGGTTGGCTGGTGTCAGAACTGATTTTTTGGTGCTGATCTGAAACCTTTTGTAGAACGTCAGTGAACAATAGGCAATGACATGCAAGTGGACAGCTTTGCAACTCTTATGCTACTTGTTTTGCTGCTCCTAGGGGTGAAGAAAAGACAGTAAAACCAGTCAGATAAGTATAGCAATGCTGTTTGCACATGTGAAAAGTCAACCATAGTTGAACACAAAAAGAAGAAATAAGTTTAGAAGAGAAGGAATTAACCTATTTCTCAAAGGTTCCCCATGATTTATAATCAAGTTAGCAAATGTCAAATAATGGACCTGTAAAGGAGGCATGTGGTTGTCAAATCCAGAAACTGTATTTGCATTTCCACTCTTTTCCAGTAAGTGAGTCATTACAGTTTTTCAGAAGCCCTGATGCCAGGCAGAGCTTCATGTGGAAATAAGACTTTGTTAAAAATATACTTGTTAAGCATTTCTTCTTTACATCTGATTCATGCCTCAGAGGATGTCATAATATTTAAATATCTGCTTACTGTTCAGAGTGTGTAAAATGCACAGTTTGGGAATGTACTTAGTCACTTGTGCAGAACTGTGAACTCAAGGGCAAAAGGCAAGAGAGCGTTTCCAGGCTGAAGACTAAACTGCTGGATGAAAAACAATAAGGATGGTGTTGGATACAGGCTCACAGCACTGCTCATACATCTTAAACAGATCTTTGTCAGGCACAGGATCACACAGACCCCACAGTAATAATAAAGCAGCATGCCTTCTGTTTTTTACACACTTCTCGCTTTGAAGAATTATATTTAAGAGCCAAGCCTTCTGACAGATTTGACAAATTTTTATTACTGTGTGTCCAGCACAAACAGTTCTTCTCAATATACTTAAACAGCAAAAAAAAATCTTTTAAAAACACAGAGGTGCTTTCAGCTCCACTCAAGTGAGATTAGTCAGTTTAGTGCAGCTGCATGGCTGCAGTCATTAATTGAGAGCCAAGGGAGATCTATTCTACAGAGAGCGGAGTATTTTACAGCATATCTCGGATAAAACATCTTCTGGTCAGTATTAACTCCCAAGCCTTGTTAAACAGCATAATTGAAAGAAAAATGTCACATAATTTTCCTCCTAAATAATTGATGGCGGCCGAGCACTAGACAAAAGGCCCAGTTCTCCCATCTCTAAGGCTCTCCAGGCCACATCTGCAGAAACCTGCCTGCAGTCAGTGGAATTTATGGGGGTGTAAAAATATTGCCGATGATAAGAGAAACAGGATGGGTACATGACTGCACAGCTTTTGTTTACTACAGTATTTCTATTCTTTCAAATTTTCATAGCCCTGTTTTCTTTTGCTGAACACACAGATGTGTCCAAGAGAGGAGGGGAAAATACCTTCAAATATGCAAATAAAAGACATAACTGACAACTTTGTAACAAACACTGCTGGCATGTCTGTTGTGCTTAAAGCAGCTTAATGCCTAAAGAAATCTAGGATTAACTTTCCCGTAGAGCATCATTTTCCAACAACAACAACAACAACAAAAAGCACAAAATCAAGTTACAAGCTAAGAACATTTGAAAGAGGAAAAAAAGAGATATATTTTTCTTGTATGAAAAGACAGATAATAGACTTGAGAAAGACAGATTATAAATAATGCTTTTTTCACATTAAATTTTGAAAGCAATTCATTTACCGATTTAGGAATAATTTCCTCTTATGCTGGGATAACCTTTCTAACTTTTCGGGTTCACAAAGGACCTTATTCACAGCATGAAGTTCATACTAAGCTATGAAATTTTGCATAATGCAAGTGACACTTCTTGATCCACTTTCCTCTTCTTTCTCTTTCTTGTGAATTGCAGCTGTTACATCTGTAGCAGTTTCCATAGTAACAGTCAATTTTGGGCTCTACTAAAGGATGGGAATGAGTAGCTTGAGAGTGATTGACCAGGAAATAGGTTTAAAATTAACAATTATAAAACATTTAGGGGCTACTAGGAAAAAAAAAAAAAGTCACACCACTGAAAAACCTTAAACTCTTTCCAGCCCCTTACAATGTTAACCCAACCTTCCAATACCACCCCAAACAGCAGTTCTGAACATATAAATCATTAACACTGTGACCTGAGATTTGGCAGCTTGATGAGACAGTGGTTTCTACTCTGAAGATTATGGCAGTGTAGCTTGGTACAAAATTTTAACACTAAAGAGTCCTGTCATCTCTGCGATTGTTCCTCTTTCTCTCAGGAAGTAAGCTTGCCCCAGCAACATCTGCGATGGAGTCGCATGTGATAGCATTGAGGCGATCTGGGCAGGTGTTGAAGGGATCTCAGTGCACTCAGATCTAATAGTGCTCACATGGTAGTTGCATGGAAGAAAGTTTGTAAATTTAATAGGTGTGCTTTTTTTTTTCCCCCAAAGTCAAGTTTAAGGACCAATATCTCGGCCTCAACCACCACTGTCTTAAAGGGGTGCTTATATGCATTTAGCTAAAGCTAAAAAGAACTAATGGCAGTGTTATGAACTGGTAGAAACCTAAAAAGCCTGGAAGACGACCTCAGAGAGTCCACCACGACCACTGCACAAACCCTCCCCATGGAGTGAATGCCCACTAGAAATAACTGTTGCAAATAACTTCAAAAGGAAAGACAATAGAGGAGAGGACAGAGATTTGGTGGCTTAGCAGCTAAAACTCTGAACCTTTCACCTTTGGAGCCATGTTGAATGCCCAACTTGAAGTTCTCAGAAAAAAGTATTTTCTACTTCAAATTGGAAAGAACTTACCATACATAATTGGAAGTGATTTAGGATAAGGAGCTAGAATAGTAGTTTATGGGGTCATGACCTTTTGTCATGGTGCTTTTTACAGCTGGTGACATTTAGTCCAGGGAATAATTTGTCTTGACATGTTTTTGTTTTGCATTGGTTTTGGTTTTGTAGTAGTGGCATATAGATAATTTTTTTGATAAGTGTTTAGATACCCTAAATTTAATTGTTAGAAGGTTGATTATATAGCTAATCGTTACATAAATGGAATTCTGATTTATTGTAGCAAATAAATTACAATGCAAGTGCATATCTAAAATCAGCATTACAAAGGCATGATTGAATTTCCATGGAAAGACTTTCTCAAGCAGACTAAAGAGAGAAGGCAGTCTGTGTGCTCTAACTAATGCCTGTCTGGTGGGGATGTGGTCGTTTCAGGTCACCCGTAAGTCTTAATTTTGTGTGATCACTGCAGGTACCTGTTAGAAGACTGAAACAAATCATGTGTTTGAGCCTAGAAAGTAACATTTATTTCCTGATATCATCCTTTGTGTTATGCAATTGTTGCTGTATAAGATGTCTTGTCCCTGTCTCGAGTTGTGCAGTTCTGTTACAGCTGGGCTTCTGTGGGAGAGATGACGACACTTGGAAGCTCACAGAGTCTGTCTCTGCAGTGTATGTGAGCTGTGGCTAGAGTCTGGCTGTTAACAAAGCCTTCACTTAAGTCTTCACGAGAATAGACATTCTGTTATACGCAAAAGTAATGAACATATTTATGCATACATACATATATGCATATTCATAAATAAAAGCTAGGGCTTAGGGATTTGAAAGAGATTTAAGCTTATCCTGATATGACTTGCTAACCTTCTTCTTCAGAAATACTACAATGAGAAAAAGAAAGGCATCTTAAGAAACAATTGAGCAGAAGTTCAGCTCTGTGAATCATGATAGCTTAGGGCGAGTGGGAGAAGGAAAAAAAAAGCAAACAGTAAACTCAGAAAAAAAGTGGAGTACAACAAGATGACTGGTAAAAAAGAGTTGAGCACTTCACTTCACGCAGCTTGGCAAATGGAAAATCACAAATCATTACAAAGGAAAAAACCCATTTGGAAATCTCTGGAGGCTGACTTCACATGGCTAATTTACAACCACATGCCACATCTGTCACTTTTACAAATCAATGAGAGTGCCTACCCTTTAATAGCACAGGGTCACTAGTAAAGGTTGCTAGTGTTGGCCATATAGACGAGACCTTTCAGGATGTCAGAAAAGAACCTTGGTGACGCACATTAACACCCACACGCTCCTTTATGTCACTTCCAATTTACTTTATCTTAAATTGTCAGCTAGCAGAGCTCATTCCCATATTAATAACTAGAGGTTTGCATCCAAGCCAGGAAAAATAAACCCTGCTGATACCTCCATGAGGCAGCTGGCTTGCTCTAAGGCATGCCAAAATGGAAAGACTGAGCTCTTAGTTCTTCTTAGTAGAGTGCAATACGGAATAAGGAATAAGGAATAAGGAAAGGAAAAAGATTATATGACTTCCAGATGGCCTATGTGTAGTGTATAGAGAAACATTTTTATTTTTTTATTTTCTGTATATACTGTTCAATGAAAGAGTGCTTCAGTTCTTTTACAGTACTGGACTACAAAAGAAGACATTGAAGCCACATATTAATTCAAAATGTTTGCATGAGCTGCGACAAGCTTCCCCAGCCCTAGGTTTATATTCCTCCATGGTATTACTAGGTATTTAATCCTCTTTCTTACTCTTTTTTCCAGTCTTATTGGAGAGACTTAATAGGCTTGATTCACTTTTTGAACTTGGCTTGTGGAAGCTGTGCTGTGGGATTTGGTGTTGGAAACATTATTTGGGTAAGTTAACAATGCCAAATGTGCCTCAGCCCAGCTGGAAGGCAGTCCCCCAAAGCATGTATCTATCCCTGCTCTTTAATAGCACAGGGCAGGATGCAGAGCTAAGTACCTGGGAGAAGTGCTGATGCAGCCATCCCATGCTGATCTCTGGCCTGTCGGGATCAGCACGGCGCACTGAAACACACCAAACACGCTTCGGTTTGCTGAAGGGGGAGCATTGCCGAGAGCAAATGCTACTGTCCTGTATGCAAGCTCCCAATTTATTACCCAGGATTACATCATCTCAGTTTTGTTTTTACATTCTACTGACCTTCAGGTTTTGTCTGTTTTCCACTACATGGTGTTTTGAACCTGCTGCTTCTCACGCTTGCCGTAGGGCTTTCTGCAGTGTTGCCTCACTTGTCCACAATCATTCGCTAACCTGAAGGTCAGTTTACATCTTTGATAACCACCAGTTCTTTATTCCCATAATCCCATAAGTGTACTTTGCCAGGGTTACTCCTGCAGGATCATGGCTATCCACTGGGGGAAATCACAGGGGCCCCACAGCACTCCCCATAGTAATTGAAGCTTCCTTCTTTCTTGTATCTGTGAATAAAACCCAAGATTTTCTTTCTGGCTTCCTCACCTAAGGAACATTTATCTACAATTTTGACTGTATCTGCACATTAGAACCTTGCTTTTATGGGAAAAAACTTGAGCATGTTCAGTGCAAATCTTAGAAGTCAATGTATTCCTTTTTGGATGATTGTTAAACCTGCTCTGATAATTTCATTGGAATCATTCCCTATCTGTAATTTTATTAACTGTGGCTGTGTCTTTTCAGTCGTTATTTTCAATGTAAATCATCTGGGCACATTTTTTCTTCTTGTATGGAATCTATTTCATACGTCCAATGTTGTCAGCAAATTTTATCACCTGCATTATTGTCTTATTTTCCTGGTTATTTATAAATACGTAAAATACATAGATCTCAGTAGCAATTTTGTGGCATCCTCCCCTTTGATAAAAAAATGACTATTTGTTTCTATATTTTATTTCCTATTTTTAATACACTGTTATTTCTTGGTCTTGTCTTCTCTCCTATCTTGTAACACCTTTGGAACCAGCCTTTGATGAGGAGCAAGGCTGAAAACTTTTCTGAAAGTTCAACTACATGGTATCAACTAGCTCACACTTACTCATATGTACTAGGTGATTTCTTCATAAAATCTAGTGGCTGTACTAGCTGTGACTTCCAGCCACAAAAGCAACGTTGATTATTTCCCAGCATGTCATAGTGATCGTTAATTCTTTTTTTTTCATCTTTCTGGAAAGGAATTTTAACTGTCTAAAGTTTGACTTTCAAGTATGTGTCTTTCAGGATTACCCTTGAAGCACCGTTAAAGATTGATGTCACATTTGTCACTTTCCTTTCCTCTAAAAGGTAAGTTAAATATGTCTGCCTCATAAGTAGTCACACATTGCGGAATTAGTGTAACTTAAATACCAATCAATTTAGCAACTAGATGTATGTCAGGATGGCAAAAAAGATTGAACTAGCTGCTGTCTGTGAAATGTTAAGCAGAACTAAGTACACCTCTACACAGAAAGTTGTAACATTTATTCAGACTCTTAAGCTTCTTGTAGGAACTATCTCTATTCATGTACTTCTGCTGAGGTGACTGACTTTTGCATAGCAAATAATAACAGACCTTCTTGTCAATAATCTAAGCTACACACATTTCACAGCAATTGATCTACATCTGGTGGCAGACAGGTGGAGAAAGTGGGCTGTAACCGCATCTGGCAGAGGTGCCCCAAAATAAGGATGTTGCAGAAATAATTCATAAGCTGCAGTGAAAATTTGCCCTTGGATTTACCTCTATTAGGCTGGTGTTTACTGGGCTGGTGTAGTCATGCTTTCTGATGTGACAGAAGAACAGAAATAAACTTGCACAATTGTTGTTGCTGTTGTTGACAACAAAACACGATATAGCTCTTCTCCTGCAGTGAAGTAAAACATTTTCTCTGTTGGAGTGATTTGCAAAGTATACAATGTGGTATTAATGAAAAAATATACAGCTAAGGACATCTCTGGAATTTTACTTTTTGAAACTGAATGCAGGTCTTCAAGCAGTCATTTCTGCTCTCAGGCTCCAATGATATCTGCCATGTTCCCACTGTGGCTTGGCAGACATAGGCTACAGATGAAGGTAGAGGCTGCTACTGTTTAGAACAGATTTCTGGGCGTCTTTGTATTATACCTTTATGTCATCTCAGGTTAAAAAAAATTGGTCCTTCAGCAAACCTTTCATCAAGATTTGCAGCACAGACTGACTGCGTTATACTGTTGTAATCACTGTAACTAAGAATTCTTGCTTTACTAAATGAGTTTTTTATCGTGAATGTGTACACTGTACAGTGGGTGCTGTACTGATCCTGGGCATTTTGGTCATGTTTTCATTTAAACTCTCTGAAGTTTTCAACCTAATACAACCACACAGGGGACCAACAGGGAGATAAATAATAACACATAGATGGAATAAGAAATGACATAGTTACTGTTGTCCTGTGTAGGTAGAGACTAGTGTTTGGTCAGTTCGTATTGCTGTTTGGTTTAATTTCTCACCAATGTTTTCCAGAATGACAGAGAGGTACATGAATTCTTCAAGAAGTACAGCTGAGTACATCTGCTTGGCATCTTTAGTTACCTATACTCAGCATTTATTCAGTTGCTCTGAATATACTGTTGTCACTTGTTTAGTCCAAGCTGACAGTCTTAAACATGCCTTACTGGCTTCTGTTCAAGTAAGTCTATAAAAATGTACTACTTCCTTGTGTTTAAGATGCAGAAACTATTCCTAATTTGTTTATCTCACGGTAAATCAACACATCTGCTGCAATAATGCCGAACCACACTCTCACAGAGGAAAAGAACACTGAAGGTAAGGTAACGCAATCAATGCAGCTCAGAGATAAGTGCATAGCTGCTTTAGCTGCTTTAGCTGTTGCATTGTCTTTATCCAGATGATGCTTTGTACAGGGGTGATACTGATACACCATATTGAGACCCATTAATTTTGTGAATTGTCAATAAATGCAAAGCTTTGAAACCACAGACAATGGCTGGTGAGGCATGTAGAAATTTTGTTCAGAAAAAACTGGTCTTCGTTGCAAACTTTCTTTCTAATGCCTCATATGGGACAAGTTGCTTTCTTGTGCTGGATAACCCTCATAGGGGCAAATACACCACACAGGAGACATAAACTAAGATAAATAAGAGATCAAACTGCCCTTTAGGTTACACTGTCTGTGAAAAAATAAAAAAAAAGGCCTATTCAGACACAGATTGCTTTGGATTAACAATAAGAGCATCAGAATTACAGAAGTTCTGTTCTATATATTTTCATCAAAGAATTACATATTTTTTACATGTAAGTACTGAAGAAAAATGAGCATTGTCTGTATTTCTCAGATCTCTTGCCTGGAGAGAGTTGTACTTTATTGTTTTAGACCTAGTTCTTGCTGTTCTATCTTTTTTCTTAATTCAAAGTGCTCCAAGGGATTCTTTTTTTCCCCCTCTTCCTTCCTTCTGTAGTTTTTTATGTTCTCTAGAGAATATAGGCAGGTGAATAATATCAAATTTTATCTGTGCATCACCTCTGCTCAGCATGATCCCACAGAAGGAAATGGTAAGAATAATTGACACTGGTCAAGAAGCTAAAGGCTGAACTTGATCCATAATTAAACAATACTTTCACATGGCTGAGTGAAGAGCAAGCAGCTATCACTGCTCTCTGATGTTCTTTTGTAAGACTCATCTCCACTTGAAAGCTTACTTTAAAAGTGAACCTTTCCTTGATAGCATTTTCAGAAACATTTTAGATTATTCTCTAGATATTGAAATTAATTTGTTCTTTTACATATATTCTGATAATTTTTCATTTGTGATGCCAAATTCTATGGCATAAAGATGAGAATGCATGGAACTTCAAAGAAATGCTGGCACAAACAATGCAAGAATTGATCATCCTTTGCCCCGACTCCTAGGAGGCAGGAGGAGGAACTGGCCCAAAGGGATCCGTACTCCTCGCTTGTTTGGGATGCTGAGGAAAATAAGAGATACAAGGTGGTACGGGCTGATAGAAAAGGTGTTACCTAGAAAAAATATGTTCTTCAAGCACCCTT
This sequence comes from Pterocles gutturalis, assembly GCF_000699245.1. Lineage (NCBI taxonomy): Eukaryota > Metazoa > Chordata > Aves > Pterocliformes > Pteroclidae > Pterocles > Pterocles gutturalis. The sequence continues at coordinate 6,125 of NW_010100508.1, read as the reverse complement.
GGGACACTGGAAAGGCTCCTTGAATAGTATATTAGAACAAAAGAAATTCAAAGCCAAAAACGAAACCTGAGAAATATATGCATCTGCTTCTGTTATTTGTGCTCAAGAAGATAGCTTTGACTTCTTCAACAAATTCATACTGTTTCCTTGCATGTGAAATTAGTTCCGGGCACTACCATTGTCAGCCCTAACTTTATTTTTTCATTTTGGATGCAAATCAGAAATCACAGGCCTAGTTATAACGAAGGATCCCTCTCTGACTACAGGTGCTCTCAATACCCACCTTGGAGGTGAAGTTGTCACTGCAGAGATTACTCGAGAAGTTATGATCTTTCATGATTTTTCACTTAAGCGCTGCTTTAGTCTTGTGTCTAGCCAAGGCCTGACAAACTAGGTGACATTAGGTATAACCTAGAAAAAGTGTGTCAGCTCCACCTAGATTAAAGAGATAATAAATAGTGGCTTTTTCTGAATGTGTGTGTGCAGCAGTGGGAGAAAGGTTAAATCACATAAGCAGTCTTCTTTACTGTGTGTTTACAAAGGACAAAAAGCACGTCTTCTGCCTGCTAGTCCTGCTGGTACACCTCATAATTTTTTGACAAGTACTGTTCAAGAAGACTTATTCTGACTGAATAAGAATTTTTGCCCATATAAATCCGGGCAATACTTTTTGTCTTGGCCATAAAAACATTTACCAGTCACTTACAAAACAGACCTAGGATGTGCTATTTTGTACCAGACAGCCACAAAACCAACATCCTTGCCATATTCTCTTCAGTTGTGTTATTATATGCTATTCTGAAAAAAAAATATTACAGGGAAGTGGTGCAACAATATAATTTTTTTTTTAAAGTAGCACAGTAATTCTGTAATTTTTTTTTAACTATTCGTAAAATATTTTTGGAGTCATGGGACTCCACTCTATATCAATGGGGAAAACAATAATCAAGGAAAGATCTGGGCATGAACCAAACACTTTTTTTTTTTTTTTTTTTTTTTTTTTACTTCCACAATACTAAATTCTTCTGATGTATTGCAATATCTTCCTTCTCACTTTTCTTTTTTACTTTAAAAAAATTATTTATGTGTGTTGACTTGTCACCCATCCAGATGGTTCTTAGATGTCAGGTACATAGAATTGCATATTACTAAAGAGGATAAGCTTCAGTGTGTTCATGATTTCCTGGACCCGGAAGTAATGATACTAACTGGTGGTGGTGACTGTGCTGTTACTGGAATGTTTATGAAAAAGCAGCCTCTGAGTAAACCGTACTGAATGTTGCAGTACTACTGCACAAAACCTGGACCTGTCTTTTCTTCCAACCCAAATTCTGTCATGTGTTCTTTAAATCAGATGAACAACAGAGGTGTTCATATGTATCATAGCAATGGTCTTTTTTGATTCGGTGATGTAGAAAATGTGAAAAGAGATTTTGGCCTCTGGGATTATTTGTTTTCCTTTATAAAGAAGGAAAAGAGAGTAAAGAGTATTATAAACACAACTACTCAGAATTTATCAGAACTTAAGCATGAAAGCAAAAAAAAAAAAAAGTGGAAAATAAATAATTACACTGAGGCAGAAATGGAAAGACTCATATGAATCCTATGTCTGTGTATTAAGACAGTATTCCTTTGAAGGTCCAGTGAGTATTTTCTGATAGTCATTAATACATAAGTAGTTTCAGCTGTCATAAAAGATATCTGATACTGTTGCAAATACTTTACCTGCATTGGCGTAATAATTAGTTATTGTGTTAGTCATAAGACATTAAAGAATAAAAAAACTCTGAAGATTACTGCTACTTTAAGAGAAAGCATTTGTGGGACAAGCGGTGCGAAGTAGTAGGTGCTGAATTTACTGTAAAGGCTAAGACACAGCACCTACTCTGAAGAGCTCCTGTATCTGCAGTGTGAAGTTATAACAAGATCTTAACAGTGTGGAATACAGCCTTGGGAGCAAGGCTGTCAAAATATTGTGATCAGAAAAAGAAAAAAAACAGGGCACAAAACAAGATAATTGACCACAGAGAAGATAGGAAAGAAAAGAAAGCAAGATTAAATGCTAACAAGGAACCTATTTCTGGAAGATATGATTGCCCCTTATTTCATTTAGAAGAAGCTTAGAAATGGTTAATAAGTGTAACGTAGACGTTGTGAAAGCATATGATGTGGATTCAAACCACATTTTTTATCAAAGTAATTCAAAGAATTGACGGTGGGAGGCAGAAAGAAATAAGGCAGAAGGAAAGACACTCAGCTTCTTTTATTTGCTTAAAGGATGGAATGATCCTAATAAAATAATCTCCTTTGATTTGTATTGAGTACTAATGACATTTTCTTCCCCTGGCACTGAAGCGTGTGCTACAGTTTCAGCAACACTCTGTGTTTAAATCCTATTATTGCCTATCAGAATAAACAAGAAGTTTAACATGATTATTTGGGATGTTCCACTTATTTAAAGCTGGATTTCTTACTACATCTATCTATAAATTAAGCATTTTCTTAGACTGCAAGAGGGTGAGCATCTGTTTGCCTTCCTCTAACACTTAAAATGTTGCTTGATGAAAATTATACTTCGTTCAGGGAGAATTTTTCTCAGAATATTTTTAAAGGCCTATTTCTAAACGTACTATTCTTGAGAGCTGTGACTTTTGGAAAATGGGGGATAGTGAACATAACGCAACAAATAATCTTGAACAGATATTTAAGAGGGAGGAATGAGGCATGTGTGTATTTGCAGGAGTTCCTCTGAAGCAAAGGATAAAAACTCTTGAGCAATTCAGGCATATGCTGCCTCTGCCGTCCTTAGTTTATAGAATCATAGAATAGTTAGGGTTGGAAAGTACCTTAAAGACCATCTAGTTCCAAACCCTCCGCCATGGACAGGAACACCTCCCACTAGATCAGGTTGCTCAAAGCCTCATCCAGCCTGGCCTTGAACACCGCCAGGGATGGTGCATCCACAGCTTCTCTGGGCAACCAGTTCCAGTGCCTCACCACCCTCACAGTAAAACATTTCTTCCTACTATCTCATCTCAATCTGCCCTCTTTCAGTTTAAAAATGTTACCCCTCATCCTATCACTACACTCCCTGATAAACTGTGCCTCCTCATGTAAGGTCTCCTCAGGGCCTTCTCTTCTCCAGGCTGAACAACCCCAACTCTCTCAGCCTGTCCTCATAGGGCAGGTGCTCCAGCCCTATGATCATTTTTGTGGTCCTCCTATGGACTCACTCCAACAGGTCCATGTCCTTCCTGATCTGAGGACTCCAGAGCTGGATGCAGTACCCCAGGTCGGGTCTCACAAGAGCAAAGTAGAGGGGGAGAATCACCTCCCTCAACCTGCTGGTCACGCTTCTTTTGATGCAGCGCAGGATCTGGCTGGCCTTCTGGGCTGCAAGCGCACACTGCTAGCTCATGTACAGCTGCTCATCAACCAACACCCACAAGTCCTTTTCCTCAGGGCTGCTCTCAAGCCATTCTTTGCCCAGCCTCTATTTGTGCTTGGGATTGCCCCAACCTAAGTGCAGGACCTTGCACTTGACTTTGTTGAACATGATGCTCTCACATGGACCTACCTCTCAAGCCTGTCAAGTTCCCTCTTGATGGGAACAGAGTTATACAGGAGACCGAATGACCATTTTTTTGTGTCAAACTGAATGCTTAAAAGTAGCTGTGTAACAGAAGGTTGGCAAGTCCTGTTGAACAAAACACTGCAGACTTTTTGAAGAATGGTAATAAGTGAGGCTGCTGGGTACTGCGCATTCTGTCCACCCCACCTGTGCTGAGCTGAAGCTAAATGAACCCCTGGAAAAGCTGAAGTATTCCCATTTTGAGGTGTTTGGAGAGGCTGAATGGGTATTTCTTCTGTTTAAAGTGGGTAATGTCATAACCAGTCATCAGAGGACCTTTTTAATGTGACTACTGTTGCTAACTAGGTCCTATGACCTTTTCCTCCTGCGGACGAAGCAGCAGAATTGTGACCACTCCTGTGACCAGCTCAATCCTGTTGCAAGTTTCATGGCTTGGTTTGTTAAATGTCATCAGGCATCTTAGGGAGAGGAATACCTGTGCCTTGTTCCAGAGGGCTGCATGAGGGCCAGGGGAAGGGAGCAGCCTCCCAGTGGCAGGACTCTGCAGGGGAAGTGTGGTCATGATCCTGAATACTTCCAGCTTACCCAGCAGGTCGTCCTCTCTTTGGTGGCACTGTCCCCCTCACCTCCACCCCCGGGAGACCTACAGTACCAGAACATTCATTAAGGAGGTAGATGGATAGAAGAAACCCTGCTATTTAAAAAATGGTATTTCTTCCTTGTGGTATCACATTTCTGGAAAGCAGTACTCCAAATCTCATTTAGGTGCCACAGTATCCATTGATTTTCTTAATATGTATATATCTCTGTGAACTGTTTTACTCACTAGGACCCATTAGCTACTTTACAGCATGATATCATAATCATTAGAGAGTTACTCATTGCTAATTGAACATTTAAGATTTCTGCAATTCATAATGGAGTAAATTTGTCTCACATATGAAGACTCTATTGATAATTTTCCTTATTTGTTAATTTTATAGTACATGCTGTAATTTAAGCTTGTTCTATATTCATATGCAAGTGCTGTAGCATAGGTATTTGCTTTTGTGCAATTTGGAGGGAGGAGGGGGTGTATAAAATTTTTGCTAGAGGGTTTAAGCTGGCTACTGCTGGCAGTTTTCCCAAATTCTTTAAAGCTTGAAGTCATCAGCTGGCATGTGGTAAAGTCTGCTGTTGATTTTGGTTTTCTTTTCTGATTTCAACTTATTAAGCTGAACAGCTTGGGACTGTGGCTCTTTTTTTCCCATTTTATCCTTACAAACCATGGCACATCGATAATGTAATAACGTATATAAAAGTGTTCTTCATTATTGGGAAAGTTGCAGCTCAACGTGACCAGATTAAATTCAGCACTGAATATGACTGTGCTCAAAGATTGTTTTAGCTCTTATTACCAACATTGCACATTTTCTCATGCAAGGTGCCAGTATAGATGGACTCTAATGAATTTTGATACCTTATTAGGATTGCAGGATATAGGTATTAGGACACTTCATATATATACATGGTACTGGCATACTTTTTAGGATTTTGACATCTTATTAGGACTTCAGTGCTTGTGCGTTTGAAATTGTAGGACATTATTAGCATAGAAAGAGAGGTCCATGAAACATGATGTGATCCCATACCAGTGCTTGCATCAGTTGGCTTGTTGTATTAGAAAAAGTAATCCCCACATCAGTCCTTGCAGAAAGTTGTACTAACATGTTTATGCTGTTTATGGTAGTCCTCATTTATGCCCACTTTTTTACACTACATTTTGCCTGGAAACTGATCTTCCAGGCCTAAGTTTTACTGAAGCAGAACTGGGTTTTCATTTCACTTTTCTGTCATCTCTGGTCACATGGCTTCATTTCCCTTTATCATGTTATTGTTACATTTTATACAGTAGCACAGGAAACAGAAAAATACTTCTGCTTTTTTACAGAGAAGATTTTCCTTTGGAAGGGGAGGTGGTTGGCACTTTAAATTGGCTACAGCAATTTACGAGTAAAATTGGCAAAAATGCGTAAGATATGAATTGTATTTCCTCAGTGAATAGCACCTATGATCTTCAATATACCACAGCAATTCGGACATCTGTTCTGTTAAACTTCTGATTACTTGAAAATTGTCCTTACACACAAAAACCCCTGCGACTAGAGTATGTAGGTATCTTTAGTGCTACAGTTGTCAACTCTAGTTAGATATAACAGAGACTGACTGTAACGTGCTTCAGAGAACCTTAAATGCGGAAGTCAGTGCTGTCTTGAAAAATAGAAATTGCAAATGTCTCTGCTATGATATTCCAGTGGATATAATTGAACCTCACCAGTGTTGTGGTTTTGTGGTGGGTTTTGTTTGGTAGTAGGGGAGGGGACTACAGAGATGGCCCCTGTGAGAAGCTGCTGGAAGCTTCCCCAGCTCCAGGCTGGACACACCTCTGACCAAGGTCGAGCCCATCAGCACCTGTGCCAATGACACATTGAAGAGCAGGCACAGAGTGTGGAGCAGGGGTACAGCCCCGGGCAAGGCCTGGCCGTGGCCCAGC
>NW_010100507.1:0-10377 GCF_000699245.1 Pterocles gutturalis | reverse complement strand
TATATATAAAAAAAATATATATATTTTGCTGGTATAATAACAGCAGTGAAATTCCTTATTCCTGCATAATTGTTCTAACGCAGGGCCCTCTTATCCTGCTCTCCCTCTTCAGCCAAAACTCTGACTCACTTCAAACAAGAATTTTTTCTGGGCAGCAGCTCTGGCATAGGGCTCACGGTTTGTAACTCCTCATGTCTCCCCTGAAGGGAGCAAGCGATGTTTGGCATATCCCCAGTGCCAGACATTTTTAAAGGTGTATTTAAGACGTGTGCATCGTACTGCGGAGTATATGTGGAGTAGTGCGTAAAGGTTTGTGAAAATCCACAGCCTAAACTTGTCTGACCCTCACCGACTGTCAGCCTCGCTCCTCTGGCAATTATTAAATTTAGAGAGCTCAGATTGCCGGTCTGGAGTAACGATGACATTGAATAATTATTCTGGTGTGCACCCCAATAGCTGCAAACAGAATCAGGCCAATAATTTCCCTGCAGCCAAGAGCAGAATTGGACCCAGAATTGCCACTCTCTTCTGATTTATTCTGTAATTCATATTTTCAACAATATGCAATCCATTAGCAGCACAGGAAAAACATGCAATAGCTACTTGGGTGGACTTAGGATTCTTGGGCTGCTCTCAGACAGATGGCTTTTTTTGTGATTTTTTTTTTTTTGTCTTCCCCCCACAGTTTGCTTTCACTTGTATTGGAACTGCTGTAGTACTTCCATAGGATTTTTAAGATGAGTAGAAGGATTATTGGTCACGCTTCTTGAAATTCATCACGGAGCGGTGCTGGCTTTGACTGTAGCTTGTTATTTGTTGCTTTTCTCTAAAGTGGAATATGTTCAGGACACGCTCCCTTCAAAGGTTTGCAAAGAGGAAAACATTCTCAGCAGAATGTGCCTTCGCGTCAGCTCCTGTAGGGTCCTTAAATAACTTTTCTCCAACATGGCAATATTTCAATATTCTGCTAAAAGATCCTTGTTAACAGGAGGGACCCCGGATCTCATAACTGGGATTTTATTACAAATCCTGGGGATGTTTGTTCTATAGATACAAAGGAAACTTCTGCATTTTTAGATAAAAAGAAACTTCTTCCATTTTTTTTTTTTTTTTTTTTTTTTTTTTTTTAAAGTAAATGTTTCAGGGGTTGTGTTTTTTAAACTATGTATATTTGGTAAATGTAATTACCTACCTTCTACTAGCGGAACTTTATTTTCTTCCTTTATAGTAATATATAGATCTGAAATTCCAAGGGTTTCTGGTGCTTTTCAGCTGTCACCTCAAGTCAAAATCATGGAGTTCAGCTATAAAAAAAAATTATATATAATAAATTTAACTTGATCTAACTGAAGGTTTTTAAGGCGAGCAGGTATTTTTTGACATTAAAAAAAAATTACTATGACTGTATTATCCCCACATCTCCTTGCTTCTATTTATACCACAAAAAAAAACCAAACCCCGTTCTCCAAAATGTGGTCTGAAGTTCAGTCCCTGCTAATGTCTGTGGCAGACGGTGCGTGGGAGAAGACACTTTTCTAAAATGCAAAAGACACTTTGCAACGTTTCAGGTCATAAACCGAAACCACATCATCGGATATTCAGTACCACCTATACATCTGCACACATCCATAGGTATTGTTGGACTGGGGAGGCAGTCCTCCCATCCGAGCATCCCCCCGCGCAGTCCCGCCTGCGCTGAGCGCAGCCCTTCAGCCCCTGTTACGGATCAGCCCTTATTTAGCGTTTACGGGGCTATTTTAGCCACCCAAGTAAACTTTCATACTCCGGTTCAAATTTAATCAATTTTTTGTTTTGCAGCCTTTTGTAGATTGAGTCTTTTGTTAAGAAAGGACGTCTTGTTTCCCAAACACGCCAGAAGTAATCGCTGGCATCAGAGTGCCACCAAAAGGCAGGAAAAGAAATCAGCAGCCAGGCACTGACCTTTGCAGAGACAGCTAAGGTTATGCACATAACATTTGCTTGTTTACTTTGCAAAATAAGCAACGAGTTGGAAACTCCGAGCTTAGCAAGCATCTCGCTACAACCTGAAAAGCAACACCGACAACAGCAAAACCCGGCGGTTGTTCTCGGTTCGGCTGTTGTTGTGTGCGGAGGCTGTTATCTGCTCTGCTCTATATCTATCATGATGCAACTTTAATAACGTTAGCCAAGACTGCTCAGAAAATCACAGCTGTAGCTGGAGGCAAAAGGGAGAAAAAAAAAAAAAAAAAAAAAAAGAAAAAAAAAAAAAAAAGGGAGAGGGAGGAAAAAAAAGAAAAAAAAAAAAAAAAAAAAAAAAAAGAAAAAAAAAAAAGAAAGAGGGGGGTGAAAAAAAAAAAAGCTAAAATGAGGTGCTTCTCCCAAGCCTCACCTAGTGAGCTGAGTATTGGCTTATGCGTGAGAATAAGCAAACGAATCGATCGCTGCAGTAGGTTGATGGCTACTGGTCGTTTTGATGGATATGACGGTAAAAAAAAAGTCCAGATTGGTTCACAGTGGACCTCAAACCATGTCAGCTAAAACCAAAGAGACAAAAAAGTGACAGCTGCGGAGAGTACACTGCAGGCAGTCAATGGTTCCTGTGATTTATTGTTCCATCTGCCTTGCCGCTGTGAGGACAAGTTCCCCCTGATTTGGTTAAAATGAAAAGGACCTCAGAGAGCACAACGTGTTTTTTGAAAATGTGCAGAAACTATTTTTTTATTTCTTGATTTATGTGCCTTTCCCCCTCCATAATGTTTGCACCAATTGTTACCCAATAATGCTTACTGAAAAATGTGAAGCTTCCCAACCACTAAGAAATCCTCCAGACCGCCCCCACCCCTCCACAAAAAGAGACGGGAGAAGAAAAGAAAAAAAAAAAAAAAAATAACCCTACAAAACAACAACAACAAAATGTACCCAAATAAATAACCCACACTGCCAAAGACAAGCCAGAAAACTAGTTTGTCTATTTTTTAACCTTCCTGCTTTCCAATTAACGACCGCGTTTTGGAGCCTGCGAAGCTGCCAGCCTGCGAGGCTGTTAAAAGCCGGGCTCGGCAATGGGTGGTGTGCAACCATTTAATATATTAGAGAGTTCAAACCCGGATTATAAATTTGCCTGAGCCACCCAAGCGCTATGGCCAACAGTTTTCGGTTAGCAGAGGCGATTGCCAGAGCTCAGCCCCGCCGCTCGGGCGAAGGGGACGGAGACTTTACCGTGTTTACACACCAACTTTTTTTTTTTTTTTTTTGACTTGAAAAGGAACATTTCCTTCATGCGGTTGATATAGCTTATTACCCCATTAAAGAGAAGCACCGCACGACACTTCTGTCAGGGTAACACCGAGGCCTAATCAACACTTGGAGGTGTAACACAACACAAATAATCTCGCTCCTCGGGGAAGCCGGAGTAGCAGCCTGAGAACCGCTCGAGCTTTTCCCTGCGAGGATTCAACTATGCCAGAGCAGAAATATGGTTAATGTTTTAATACATTTATGGAGCATAAATCATAAATGAAGCATTAGAGCGTCCAGTGCTCCCTCAAAAAGTTTGAACAAATACCAGCAAAACGGAATGAAGCTGGTGGAGCGAGGTATTGATGATTTTCTGTGTATATCACACAGTGGGGAAAAAAAATGGACGTGGGGCCTGTGAGGGCCGCCGCGGCCTCGCAGACGTTGGAACTCCCCACTTAGCGCCACACGAACCAGTAACCCACAAGAAGCAAAGTGAAGGCTCTTCCTCTCCCCCTCCAACAAATGTTTCATGCAGATCAGCAAATTTTCAGCAAATTTCCCATGAAAAGGCCACCGGGGCCTGCGGTGTGCAGCAAGGCCCGGGGTCCCCGGCGGCCTGACCCCAGCGGCGGCCGCTTCCTGGCTCCAGGTTTCCTTCGGCCTCGCAGGTCCAGCTCGGTGTCAAAAGTTGGCCTTGTCTCCTGTCTCAGGATGTTGGTTTTACCTCTTGAGTGTTTCCTGAATTTGCAAAAATTCTTGGGTTTTTCTTTTGTTGTTTTTTGTTGGGTTTTTTTTTCTTTTTTTCTGGCAGTTGTCTGCAAATGGCTTAATGTTCAAAAAGCCCCTTTTACCTCTTTGGGGCAGGGAGGGTGGAGAAAAAAAAAATACAAAACTGAAAAAAAGAAGAAACAAAAAGAAAAGGAAAAGAAAAACAAGAAGGAAAGAAAGAGAGAGAAAGAACAAAATGTCTTAGTCGCTACTGTTGAGCAGGGGGTTTTCTCCCGGGACCAGTTCTACTTTTGGAACATGTTATTGTCAGGCAGAGGTCAACATCTTTTACCTCTTTTTTCCATTATTCAAAATAAGTATTGATGTTATGTTTTAGCTATTTAAAAGCCAGCTGCCTTGCTCATTTCAGATATTTTTCCTGGTATTATTGTATGTGGTAATAGCTGGCCTGTGTATCGTCTTTCACAAAATCTAGCCTTTCAGGGTCTCAGTCTTCAAATGATATCAATCAAAATTTATGCAATTCAAAATCCATATGTATAGAGTCCCAGTTCACCTCATTTAATGATAATAGTAAACCACATGTTGTGTACATGTCTGAAACACTTTTCTAGTTCTTGACTGTATTAACCCTAGGGGCACTATGTTTTTGTACAGCTTGCCCAACTGAGCAGCATAATATATTGATTAATACTTGGCAACAACTGCATTCTTGAATAATAAAACCACGAACAAGGTAAACGTGTACTCATAAAACAAGAAGAGTGTCAATATTATTTGGGAATGTATGTTAATAAAAGATGCTAAAGAACAGGCGAACCCCCCATCCCCACAATGAACAAAGCGCCAGTCCCTTCGCCAGCCCCTCGGTGAGGTTGTTATCCCAGAGTCTCCTCGCCTACCTGAGCGGCCACAACAAATGCTCCATATTTATGGGGGGTTGCATCCAGCGCACAGGAAAAAGTTAGGCGTTTCTGCAAAAGACAAATTTAAATTAACAATATTTCATCATTACCTCCATCCTTCCTGGGCGGTGGTATCACCGGCAAAGCCTGGGAACAGTTACTGATTTTACAATAGAATTTGCTTCTGACAGACTGCATTATTTACTTAAGGTTTAATATACAGTTAGAAATAAGATTTGCTTTCATGGAAAAGCACTAAAACATTTGGCAAAGGAAGAGCCGAATGTTTTCCTTAATTTGTTTTGGCAACTCTGAAAAATAGATCCCATTATGTTCATGTTTGCATTCCAGAAACATAACAGCGAACAATAATTTTACAAAAACCGAGATATAATTAAAAATAGTGTGATATAATAAGCAGCAAGCAAAGGCAGAAGAATGAGAAGAGACATGCTGGAAAGCATTGCTTTCAGCGCTGGGGATGACCGAGGAGGAAAAAAAGCAAAGGACACCAGCTGAAAAGCCATTGCCAGAGTTTATTTATTTATTTTGGGGCTGAGAGGGGAGAGGCAAGGAGGAGGGAAGGACTTGAAAGTAAAAATTGTTTAGCAAACAGTTAAAATAGTTTCATGCCTTTTTTTTTTTTTTAAAGGAAGACAATATTTAAACACAGGGTCATAATCATATTTCAGTTATTTGACTTTTGCATGAAAACAAATATTGCAAAATTAAACACAATTACGTTTTGATTAACTGGAGCTGGTTCCTAAAACCGCAAGGTAGAGCAGCGAGATTGCATCTGTGTCTTCCCTCAATGCCATCCACATGAGTCACAGTGAGGCAGGAAAGCTGTTGACAAATTAATACTTTAAGAAAATAAACTATGGTCATGTTGAACATAGAGCAACTTTATCCTGATTAATTTGTGTTGGAGTGGCTCCAGCCCCCTTTACAAAGCCGCGCAGTTTGTACAAATGTAATTTCCTAATATTTACATGAGGAAAGCCTCAGCCGTTAAGCTTTGCCTCCAGTGTGAGTTTTGTGGTTAGTAAAAAGACAATAAAAATACAGAGAGGTAATTGATGACACATTTGGAAAAAAAAAAAAAAAAAAAAAAAAAGGAAAAAAGAGAGAGGGGGAAAAAAAAATCTACCCTGCTTTTCTCCACTCCTCCTTGCAAAGCCCTATAAAAGTGTGTTGTGCTGCAGCGTGCTCGCAGGGACCGCTGTGCCAGCCGGCACCCAGCGCAGGGTTCGGTAATGCAACACCTAATGCTTAATAACGGCTGGAACGCTGCGACCGACCCTCACAAACACACCGACCTTCCCAGGGCCGGCGTTACCTTCCAGCGCCGGTGTTCTCTGCAAGCTGGGATAAATTCCGATTAGCTTGCCTAATCACACGGTCTCTGTCATTTTATGTCTTTATTTAAATAGAACGTCAGGCGTTCGTACAATTGTCTAATTTAATAAATACGGGGAGGAAAAAATGCTGTTATAATGTGTTGCTTTGTTCGAAGAATATTAAAAATAACCTTTAGTTTTAATGAGATTTTTTTCCCCCCCATCAGTTTACACAATTTTCCAGATGCAAAATGAGCTTTTGGCTGTAAAATATTTTATCACATTGTCTTACACAATAAAGATTAGATGTTTTCGCTCTCTCTCAACTCCACCACAATTATTTTTTAGTGTTTGCAAATCATAATATCATTTAAAAACCATATTTTATACCTCATCTAAAATACTTTTATAGCAGTGTGATGAAAAAAAACCCAACACAACATCTATTTAACTACTCTTTTTAAGTAGCTGTAATATGCTTTGGTATAATTTCCCAGAAAAAGGCATAGCTAAAAAAGCTTAGCTGTTCTTGAAAACAAATCTCCCAAGAAGCATCTTTGCAAAAAATCCCCAGAATTTAATTCCCCTGGCTGAAGAGCCCAGAGAGCCTGAATATAAAAATAGTAGCCCTGTCATTTCACATTCATTAAGTGTGAAACTCAGAAATTAATAATGTAAAAATATGCTTTTTAATTAGTCTTACATTCTGCCCAATGTACTTAAATGGGATCAGCAGCTCCCTAATGATTTTTTTCTTAATAAAGTATTAGCCTGTGATGCACTGGGGTTGACAGGTATGATAAACTGGAAAGTACTTTTGGAGGCGTATGAATGATACCAAAATAGTACTCTCCCATTTAAATGTAATTAACATCAGGGAGCAATATTACATGAGGAGAAGCCTGCAAGATTTTTATTTCAGGGTATTTTTTTTTTCATTTCTTGTTTTATGAGTAGTTTGATGATTGCTGCAGTGATTTTATAATTTAATTACCTTTGTTGAAAGCTAAGCTTTTGCTAATAGCAGGTCAACAGGATCATAAAGCAGTCTTCAAAAATATTAAAAAGGAGGTAAATCCCCTTAGCTAACCTACACAATAAGAACGCGGGTGCGCATGCGCTTACGCAGTGCATTTTATAGATGTATGTATATACAGGCAGTACGTCTGTTCCCCTGTTATTTGTTTACTGTGCTATTTCAGATCAGTATTTACTCTCTAAAGGGACTTGTTATACATTAATCATATGCAAAAAAAAAAAAAAAAGAGGAGGAGAAAAAAAGAGGAAAAAAAAAGAGGAAAAAAGATAAAAGAAGGGGGGAAAAAAAGAGAAAAAGAAGAAAAAAAAAAGTTGTGGGAAAACCCATCTGATACACCACAGATATTGCCAGAACCAGAAGGGCTGGAACCAGTTGCTCTGGTCCAGCAAACGCCACTGCCATCCAGTGTGGCACCACGGTGGCATCCTGCCCCAGTCCCTCTCCCTCCACTGCCCCTTCCGCAAACACTTTGCGCTTTTACATTCCTAAAGCAGCCGATTTTAAACCAGGAGATAAAAGATCACTGTTGACCTGCACTGCTTGCGCAAGAGTATTCCCTAACTTATTTATATGCCAAATGTCACCTGTGTTTACTCAAGAATTTCTTCTCATATCTCCAAGTCACAGCGCTCCCCGAAGATGCTCTTGCCATAGGGTAAACAAAAAGGGAGGAGGGCAGCGCTCCCTCTTCCAGAAACCAGAAGTTCCTCCACCGCGCATCACCCTCCTGAGCACGCACCGACATTTCTAGATGTTTCCAGGCTGATGGATGTCAATGGCTCGTGACGTTGATGCACGGCAGCGCCTGCAAAGTGGGGGCGTGCCTCCTGCCCAAATCGCATCCCCTCTTCTCCACCGTGGTTTGAAGTTGGAATAAAGGGAAAACTTGGAGCTGGGTGACCTAACCAGGCAAAGCAATGGCTAGGTATTGGCCAGACCATAGGTAATGAAGGAGATTTTCTATTTTCATAGTGATTTTCATTTGGTTTATCTGAATATTTTCAGATCAGCAAACAAACAAACAAACCCCAGTTGTTTTGTTTTTTTCTTTTTTCCATTTTTCCATTCCAAATGCATCCTTCAGGGTTGATCCTGCTTCTGAATATCCCAACCAAACTGGAAGGCCTTAGGGCAAGCAAAACCCCTCATTCCATGACCAAGGCAGCTAAGGGATGGGGTCGAAACATCCAGGTAAAGGCATTCCCCATGAACACGGTGCCACATCGTTATCCCAAAGACCAGCGACAGTCGGGGCGAGGGGATCAGGGCTCAACGAGTGCCCAGCTGGTAGCAACGCCACACGGGACTGCAGATGCCTCATTAAAGGACATCCATTTCTCCTGCTTTGGTGACTTCGAACATCCTTTAAAAATGCAACGATGAAATGTCATTTCTTTTCTATTTATCTTGGCGGTACAAAACTGCCTAACTATTGGCTATACGTGAGCTCTTTTATAATATTTTTCCAATCACAAACACCATTGCATTGTTCCCCGGGGATTCCCGTGATGGATCTATCTATCTATCTATTTACGTGTTCATGAATCAAATCATCAGAGTGGAGAAAGTTTGTATAATCTATAGCTTTCATAAGATTTCACCGAACTTATACTTCACTTGGGGATTTCCAGGAGTGTGACGTTATTCGCATCCTTCTCAGGCGCATGACAAACACCTCTTCTTTTCCCACGCAATTTACTGTCCTGTCAAAAACGCTCAACTCACCCCAAAATCAAAGCTTAAAATGCATGTCCAGCTCCCAGGCTGCAAAGGAAGTTTCCAGGAGTGGGGAGATTTTAACGGGCAGCTGAATCAGAAACTAATCATTCCAACTGCCCTCATGTAAACACACCCTGGAAATTTTTATTACTGAGATATTTGGGGGTTTCCTGATAGAGAATAAAAGACAAATAATCGAACTTATTGGAAAATATTTACATAGGGCCACACAGTGCAAACCTTAGGATAGCTACACGGTATTTACTCAGAGGAATAGCCCCGGTGCAGGCAGAGGAGTGGATACTGCTGGGCTGCCTGGGGAACTGGAGGGAGTTTGTCTGAGTCAGACACGCAGGCAATGGCCCCACACTGGGGCATTATAATGTTTTAATTAATTAATGTCTGTAAACTGTTTGGTGATCTTGGGATGAAAGGAGTTCTGGAAATGCCAGGTATTATTGAAAATTAATTACTTCTACCTTCCTCCCAAATCTTGCTGAACATATTTCATTTTTTAATTTACCCTGCTGCTTTAATAAAGCTCATTGCAGAATTATTTTCTGTTAAATATTAAAGGAAAAATAAAAGAGGGAACCATTTAAACAGCAGATTGAGCCACAGCAGAAGAGACTGTTCAAGAACCACATTTTGGTGGGGATGAAGGTCCCCACTTGAAGGGTAGACACAGGCAGAGGGCATGGTGGTGCAGATATGCTGCTGGAAGGGCTCAGACTGTCTTTCCCCTACTACCCCAAGCCAAGACCATTCACAAGGCGTTGGAAGGACTCTGGAGGACCACACTGCCTGGGGGAGATGAAGCTATGGGAGATCTAGGACCAGTTTGGGGGATCCAAGGACAATACAAACTGTTCCAGCCACTGTCACGTGTGCATGTCGACAAATCAATCACTCTAAATGCTATTCATTGTTCAATCAAAGGGAGACAACACATGTGTGTTATTTGTTCTAGTCTGAAATAGTTTTGTGTTACTTACTGAAGAGTCACCTTCCACATGATCAGGAAGAAAGAGGGAGGTCCCAGGAGAGACTCCATGTACCAGTCCCACCAGACACACTTCAGTTAGCTCCGAACGCATGGTCAAAACTATTAACTGCAATAAATAAAATAGACACCATTATAGACTGCAATAAATAAAATAGACACATCCACATACAAGTTCATTTTCATTTATGTAAAAACAAATTAATTATTTTGTTGTTGGTTATTTATAAGAGCTAGCCCTATGGATCGTAAGACTGTGATGTTGTTGGAGCATCTTTCAACTCTCCATGGGACAAGTCAATCCTTCCATTTCTCTGAGCAGGCAAAGCCCAAGTCTAATACATGTCTCTTAGGAGGTTCAGGAGGAAAATGGAAGGAAAACGTTCCAACAGAATCACAGAATCGTAGAATGGTTTG
>NW_010100506.1:0-323 GCF_000699245.1 Pterocles gutturalis | reverse complement strand
TGGGGTCCCGGGATGGAGCTTTGGGGCTGGGGACGGAGATTTGGGGGCGAGGGATGAAGATTCAGGGCTGGGGAGGGAGATTTAGGGTCAGAGATGGAGTTTGGGGGCTGGGATGGAGCTTCGGGGTCCAAGGAGGGAGATTCGGGGGCCAGGGATGAAGATTCGGGGCCAGGGAGGAGTTTTGGGGTCAGAGATGGAGCTTGGGGTCAGAGATGGAGCTTTGGGGTCTTAGGATGGAGATTTGGGGTCAGGGATGGAGCTTGGGGTCAGAGATGGAGCTTTGGGGTCCGAGGATGGAGATTTGGGGTCAGGGACAGATTCAC
>NW_010100505.1:7278-23684 GCF_000699245.1 Pterocles gutturalis | reverse complement strand
ATCCCCCCGCCCGTTTCCCCTGCGCCTTCACCCGCGGGCAGGTCACCTACACCCACTTCGGGGCCCCGCAGCCCGGCCTACGCCTCCAACCCCGCCCAGACTCGCTCCGCCGGGGGATGAAGAAGAGTCACTCTCCAACAGTGCTCCACTTTCTTTGCGATACGATGTTGGTGGCTCTGCCTGACGCAGCAGCAGCTCACCAAAGGGGGGGAGCGTAGTAGGGACACTGCTGAGTCCCCAGTCAGGACAAATTGGATAGAGGCATCATCAGAGTCAATGTCCGTGGCAATGAGGACAAAAGCTGAGATCTGGACGGTTTGGTGCTCACTTAGCACCAGCCCGCTATTTGCATTCAGCAGCGGTGGCTGATCATCATCAGGAGCAATGGTGTGGGGTATAGAAATTCGACCTGGTGCTGCCCATCTGCCATGTGGAAAACAATGTTGTCACTGTAGCTATGCTCGCTGCCATCATGCTGATAAATCGCGTGCCCTGCTGCTAGCTCTGCAACAGTGAAGTACTTGCGGCTGGGCAGTACACCCAGTACCTTGAGCTCCCCAGGTCGCAGGTCACATTAAATAAGCAAGTAATCTGTTATTTCTTTATAAGTAAATAACTAGGGAGTGCCTGAAAGAAGCACAACGGTAATAGCCGTTGTATGACTCAGGAAAATACACCTGAAGGCCAAGCAGGAGGAGAGAATGTACACTGCTTTAGGACAGTTTGCAACTGCTTCAGCAGCACTCACTCGAGAGCCTGCTGTTTTCTATGTTTTTATGTTCTAGCTTCTAAAATCCTCTTAAAAGCATTTAGTTCTGCATCAGTACAAAGGAAACTCTGAACAGTGAAACTTGTGTGTGTGTACTGAATGTGAGGAGAAAATGCATGCATACTCATCATTTCCCTTGCACAAACACCATCGGGTTCCTCTAGGCAGAACTTAAATATCCTACTCATCATTTCCCTTGCACAAACACCATTGGGTTCCTCTAGGCAGAACTTAAATATCTGAGTCTAATATTTTCCATTTGTTTCAGCCTGTTATCAGTTCTTAGAAGTCAGCTATTCTGAAACACTAGAAAATGCATTTCAGTATTGTTATTAATCTGTAAAAATTAAGTGAAGGTACTTTAATGGATAGAATATGTGGACCAGATATTAGTCCAAAGGAGGCTATGAAGAGATTGTGTCCCAAGAGATAAGTCTCTGAGTCTCCAGAACTCATGAGGGCACAGCCGCTGCATTGATAGCAGTCATTTTGATGAAAGTGGTCTCAGATTCTCCCTTGTTGGCTTCATCTTTCATGTAGATAAAGGGCAGAGCCAATGTGCTCTTCCTGAGGCAGAGCCTGCACTGCCTTTTCCCAGCTGGCTGATTGTTGCTGGGATGGGGAGGAAGAGTGCAGGATTTTCTACCTCTAATGCTGTGACCAGGAAAATACTTGTTAAGCTATTTGACTTCTCGTGTACCATTTTAACTTAAGCGGCACCAGTAATGAGACCAAACTTTCCAAGGTCAGTTGTGTTCCTGTCTTGTTTCTCTGGCTTGTGCCCTCCTTACCCAGTGTGTGTTTCACTTTGTTAGGCAGGAAATGGCTCCTCAGACCATCAACAATCACATTAGCCTTGCCTAGGAGAGAAATACCTCTGAAGATGGGCATCTGCTTTTCCTGATGCTACATAAATGTATGAAGTTTCTTTGTGATTGCAGATAAGAAATGAATAATACATTCTTATCATTCCCAGACAGAAAAGTTCTTTCTCACTTCTCAAAGATGCTGTCCATTGTTCAGCTTCTACCTATTATGTCACTTTAAGAAGCCTTCCCTAATGATTGCCTGTAGTATAAACTGTGTTGCCAAGTTTTGATATGTTGATATAATTTGGGGAATTGTGAATGCCATAACTTACCAAGACATCATGCTTGGGAACCCTGTAGATTCAAATTACATATCAGTCAGCTGCCTCTTGCCGGCACACTCTAAAGGACAAACTATAACATAAATCTCTTGCACTGGTCTTTGATTTACATCATCTCCGAGGTCTCACTGTGAAGCCTGAACTTCTTCGGGGACCTGAAATGCCAAGCGTATTAAAGTATGTTGCAAAAGAGCATTGATTCAGGAGAGGAACTTAATTTGTGATTAAAGCTCTCATTTGTGTTATGCGTGGGTAGTTTTATCTCATGTTAGCACACATGGAAAGTCACCTTTTGGAAAATATACAGGCTGTCTGTTTATAATGAAAGCTCTGCACTTCTGAGTTGTTATTAGCATAAGATAATTGCATCTTATATGTGTTGTCAGTCATTCTGTTATCTTTGCACAAAGAATTATAAACTTGGTAGTATATCTTTCCTCTCTACTTAATTTGACAGTTATGAAATTAACTGCATTTTAGCACTGTCCATGTAACGGCATAACTGAAATTGTATTTTGTTCAGGATGGAATATGCAGGAGGATTGGTTGGAATGAATGCATCCATTGATTTTCATCCTGCTTTCTCCTAAAGGAGCCAGAGAGATTCAAAGAATTGTTGTTCTGCAAGACAGGGATTGCATTTGTAACCATTTGAAGAAGAAAAACATGAACATCCTTTTTAAGATTGTCATGAATGTCCAATTAGCTGTACGTATCTATCTACATTACTTCAATCTTGTCCCAGCATAGTGAACAAAATAAGGTTCTTCATGTAATCAGGCAGCTCAAGTAATAATAGTCTACCTCAAGATCAGGCCTGTGGTTCACTTGAAAAAAATGTGGAGTTTTCTTCCAATCCATGTAGTAAATTTTGAATTTTTATATTCCATAAGGTTACAATGTATAGTCAGTTCATCATAGTTATCATGACTGGAACACATCACTATACCTGATATTAAGTTTGATCAGCGTGGGGCATCAGATAACCTTCTTGTTACTGTTTTTATATGCTGGCACAGTCATAGGCAGTGACCGAGGTTTTGGGAAGAAGACTGCAAGTTCAGCTGATATCCTTTAGCCTGTTGCTGACAGGTTAAAGAGATTCCTTTTGGATTCAGTTCATCATAACAGAAAGGCTAGGGAATGATTTAAGTCCAGATGCAAAGATTTTTCTCTGGTGAGTGATGTAGATTCTGGGAGAGAAGGTTAAAGAGTATTTTTGAAACACAAATATACACCAGTTAATCTGTCTGCAAAGATATTTAATTAGGCTGTGATCTTTTCTACAGGTTCAAGGATTGGCATAAAGGAACTGCTTGTCAAATTAGTACATCAATACATAGAAGATATTATTCTTCTCATTTGTGTACCATGTTGAATAACTGTTATCAGTTTTTCTTTAGTGGCAATTATTTACTTGTGTGGTTTAGCTCTTAAATTTTCAGAAGTTATTTCCTCATTTCACCCTGCTCCATGACTTAATGACATTGTCACCACTCGTTTGCCATGTCACAAAATTGCTACCAAGCTTTCTTTATTGTGATACAGTGCGTAAGTAATGGTGAAGCTCTGACCTAGGACAACCTGCTTCATGAGCTCTGCAAGTAGAAGTGAGTTGAGGTTGTATTCAGAAGCTTTCACTTCTGTTTTGAGCACCTACTTTTCCTTCCTTTGCATAGGCTTGCCTAGAGAATGTCCTGGCCAAGAGTGATAACATGAGCACCTTTCACGGTGCTCTAGCACTTCTCTTTATGGTCTGCAAAATGTAATTATATAAAAAATGGTCATTCTCTTTAAACATAACAAGCACACTTCTTCAGGCAACCCAGCTGGCACTCCCTTTCGAGGCTGTCAAAGGACAGGGTGGATGGGTAGACAGCCTTCATGTGTGAAGAAATTGAGACTGTCACAGGGTTACAGGGGCAGGAAGTCAAGAGAAAAGGGAGGCAGAGGCAGTGATCCCTTCTTGCAGTGCTGATCCTTGTCAGACAAATACTGATTTCTTTCTGTAAGGTTCCTGGAGAGGCTCCAGGTCATCACCCTGTTGTGGAACTTCAGCCAATGTCCAGTGGCTGGATGGTTTGAGAAACCTTTTTGTCATCATTCATCTTCATCCACTGCTCTTGCTATGGCTCTGCAAAATAGCCATGGGGCAAGGATCTTTAAGACAGAGCAGGCATTTCACCAGGGAGTAGAAGGGAAAGCCTCTGAAGCATGATGTTTCTGTAGTACTTCTTGGCACCTCTCCAGAATTTAAACAGGCATCTATGGAACCTGGTGATCAGTCTTTCTGCTTTCATTTATGATTTGTTACTTCCTGTATTAATTTCCCTTGGCCGCACTGTACTACTATCCATAAAGCATGTTTATCATACTGCCTTTCCAAAACCTTGTTGTAGAGTCTGTAAGGCTCTTACATTCTCATGATGAAAGTGTCATTCTTAAAAATCATATTCTGTATGTTCTTCTCATATTTTAGAGATTGGGCAAATTATTTGTATAGGTAGTCAGACTTGACAGCTTGCAAATGGATTGATAGCTGTTTGAAACATCTGATGCTATGAGGAATCCTAAATTAGATCAGATGGATTAGGCTGGATTAGGATCAAAGCCCAGGCAGACCATAAGTCTATGCAAGATGATGAATAGGTAAGGAAATTTCTAATGAAAAATTTATTGCAGAATTTTTGCTGGTTTATCAGTTCAAATAGTTTGCAGAATTCTTGAATGTTATTGTTAAACTCTTGTTAGAATTCTCTGTTAAAATAGTCTTTAGTGTATGGATTGCTTGTAGATTGAACGCTGCACAATTTATACTCTCTAATGAATTAAATGAATTGGCTGATGTTTCTTCTGCAGTGGCAGGTAGTTTCTGTAATTAACCTAAACATGGAAATGAATATGATTCCTTGGAATATAGATTTTAATGTAATTAATACAAAAAGGGATGGTGGTGGAAAATCAGATTACCACAGCTGCCGTTACTTCTTTCAGGCCAAATACAGTCCAGAAAAGCAGAGACTTTAGTATTAGCTTTACCTACAAACATTTTTCAAGGAACACTCATCTCATTGCACACAGTGTATTTCCTTAATAGTCTTCTGCTTAATAAAAATCCAAGAACCAGCTAGAGCAAAGAAGTGACAAGGAAGTTTTGCAGTTCCTTTTTTTTGATGAAGATTTGTTTCTGGCACAGAACTGGTTAACCAAAAATTATTTTTTCTGTTTGTTCAAATTAATGGAAAAATTACTAAAGAGATCACTCTTAGCTTCTCTTAGGGGCATGTTCTCGTGATTGATTGTTTGTTTGTTTGTTTGTTTTAACTCCACTATTCTGATGTTCCTTTTATATTTTTCCTCTCTACTTCCACTTTTTTCTCTGAGTGTTTCCAGACGGAGACTTTTGTGAAATAGTAGCTAGCAGACTCATATTTCCCATCTGTCTTCTATAAATCTTTTGTGGACCATAGACCTGATTTCAGGGTAGCGTATTGTTGTTTGAGCTGCCTGGTTACATGAAGAAGATTAATTCGTTCTTAAATTAAATAAGGAGTAGGAGTTAGACTTAATTCATAACAAGCAGAGCATGTATGACTATGTTATGTGGATGACTAATAAATTCGGTTGCTTCTTTGTAATAATACAAAGTTGCTCTCAGGAACAACTGGAAATTCCTTGGATGGTGGTAAGGAGTGTCTTTGTAGAACACATCCTTCTACAGTAGCTCTGTCTCAGTCCCTGTCCCATCTCCTCTTCTTGAACCCTCTACTTTTAAGTCTTCCATCTCCTTCTGAAAAGGGAAGTGTTTCTAAGTATGTCATGGCTAGGCTGCAGTTATCTACGTGAAAGACTGTTAGAAAAACAGGCAAAAATTAGACAAGCCTGTGATAGAAAACTTATTTTTTTATAAAAAGCGTGTAGTTTTCATTGTATCAGTACACTGGAACCCTGCAGTCCTGGAGCAGGAGTGGGGAAGGGTGTGCAAACAAAGGCAAAGAAGCTGTATGACTTTCATCTCCTGCTGCAGAGGCTGGCTTCATGTTTCATCATTCTCAAATTACAGATCTCTTAGTGAACTTCCACATCTCTTGGAATTCAGGAGGATGAAAAGACAAAATCCTTATAATTGGGTTAGATTTAAAAGCAGAAGACAAGGTAATTCAACCTGGGCATGCCAGCCTTCCACAAGCTTCAATAATGAAAGTGCCTCCAATGAAACATTAACAACAGTGTGCCTGTTCCTGTAACCTCCTGTCCAACCACATCAATCAGGAAGAAAAATCTTGAGTATAAGCAGTTTTGTGTAGATTCATTAAGGTCTCAAGATTTCTTGATGATAACTGAAATCAGGCAAGAACTGTGAAAGACCTATTAAATACCGATTTAAAGGTAATGTAAAAGGCTTCCCTATGGCACAGCACCACTGGTTTAGGTTTGTGCACTTCAAATGATCACGTGTACTTTTTTTGTCAACTAATTTTTGCTCTTTTGATAGCACTCTTTTACAACACCTACAGTTTTTTCCTATTTTTGCCTTGCATACACTTAAAGTGTGATGCTATTCAGCAGCCACTTTTGACATGTATTCTGCACTTTGCATTTAGATATTTGTTTTAAAGAAGTTATTTTATAACTTGCTTACTCTTTGTTTTATTTGTTTGTTCTTCAACGTCAGCTCTAAGGTCTTTTGAAATGCTGGCATGACCTTAAAATGGACTTGATGTTATAATCAGACTTAAGATATTTGGGAGACCAGAGTGATGCATTTCTTTAGAAAGCCATTTCACCAATGATTTGGTGTTTCTCTAGTTTTTTCCTTTTTTTCAGATAGAAATAACTGCTTAGAGTAGGCCAAGGAAGATGACCTTTTCCTGAAAAAAAAGTGTTTTTTCTAGGTTGATGGCCTATGCTGATATTTCAGCTATTGAGAGATTCAGGAAATGAAAATCTACTTATCACATAAAAAGTAAAGACAAAAGACTGGTCCTTTTTAGATGACCTTTTCCTGGAAAAAAAAGTGTTTTTTCTAGGTTGATGGCCTATGCTGATATTTCAGCTATTGAGAGATTCAGGAAATGAAAATCTACTTATCAGATAAAAAGACAAAAGACTAGTCCTTTTTCCAAATCTTCTAATTTTGCAATTTGTGCTTACAGTCTTAACTCTATAGAAACAATTTCTAGAGTAAAAAAAATGAAATTATTTTTAGGATCAGCAAGTCTGTTTCTGAATTTTCATCACTATAGAAACAATTTCTAGAGTAAAAAAAAGAAATTATTTTTAGGATCAGCAAGTCTATTTCTGAATTTTCATCCTGAGGTTATTGGTGACTATTTATTTATTTATTTAAAGTTTCTTGTAAAATATTTTTGTGGAAAAAAGTTTTCTTGAGTCTAGTAGTGTGCCTGCATGCTACTTGTCTGGGTAGCACGTTAGATCTTCTGTGAATGCCAGCAAAGAAGGAAGATAAAAGAAGATCAGAGATTAATGGCAGCTGTTTTAGCAGATCTGGAACAGCCACTTGTTCCTTCTGAGTCAGATACCGGATAAGTGGGTACAAATACCGGACTGAGAATATTCACTCATTATAGTAGAACCTGATATTGTCATTAACAAAAACAAAAACCCACCAAACATAAAAAACCTGTCCAAAACCCTTTCTAAGTGGATCTCTGTAAGTGCAGGGGAGAATGAGATAACTGGGGCTACAGAGAATGCTGTTTTGCTTTGTTGTCTGGGTTTTTTTTTTTTTGTTTTTTTTTTTTGTTTTGTTTTTTTTTTTAATTTTCTTAGAGCATAACTTCTCTGAAAAAAGAACTCCTTGAGCTATAGGATTAGTTTTGTTCAAAATAAAGACAGAAAGATAAACTGTCTCTTTCCTGACAAACTCTACATTTCCTGACCTGCTATCTGTCCCTTGCCCAAGAACTTCTGAAGATTCTTGGGTTGTGGGAGGATGAGTGCCCATTTGTGACTTTGACACCCCTTATTTTTTTAGCTAAAGTTGCAAATGAATTTATAATTTCTCCTCCCTCTCACCTCCCTTTTTAAGTTTTCCAGCATTTGGATCTATTTCCCTTTAATACATATGTATATTTACTTTAATTTTCTGAGCTGGTGGGTTTGGGTCTTTGTTTCTTCTGTGCTTTTCCAAGTTTTCGTAACTTTTCTTTCCTTCCCTGTTTATTAACCAGAACTGCTTTCTGTCTTTCTGATCTCTTTAAGTAAATTTTAGCTATCCAGCAAATCAAAGTAAACTGCAAATACATTTGCGTCCACAGAGCAGCTGTTGTAAAGAAATATAACTTCACTTGAAGGAATTGATAGAAACACTGCCAACCACCCAAGCTAAAACAAAGTCTGAGATGGTGGTCAGATGGACTTTTCACCAGAGCAAAAACAAAGAAAGTGTCCTGCCTTCTGGGTTATTAATGTACTATTCTTGACTAATTTAGAACTGCTGAATATATATTTATGGTGTCTGTGGGGGTTACAGAAGGAAAATCCGTGTTTCATAGTACGTAGGACCCATGTGCCAAGCACATGGCCAGCTTTTACCTCCCTCCATTGAATCTACTGTTTTTCCCTAAAATCTAATAACACTTGGCGTGACATCAATGCTTGCTCAGGGGTAATAAAACCAAAAAAGCAGTAACTAGGATAGTATTTTTAGGAGAATACTGAAAATAGAGGGCTCTCTTTTATGAAACTTGGGAGGTTTTTATGAAATTTTCTTTGACAAGAGAAAAACTGTTCTGACTTTGTTAGATTTATGAAGCTGACAGTATGAGACATTCCTTGAAGGCTTCCTTCTTTGGGAAAGAAAAGGCTGGTCAGCTGTGTAGTGGAAGAGTTAGGGACCTTATTAATTATAATACCTTGTTGGAGTACCTCTGTTTATCATAACTGTAGAACTGGCAACCATCTAATCACATACTGGCCTGTTTGTAAGGTATGGTTTCTTGTCATTTTCAGTGCTCTCTGTTTCTCTGAAAAATGCAAATGTAAAATTCTTAATATGAATGCTTGAATTTTCTGGCAATTGTCCCTACATATCTATTCTTCCTAAAAATTGCAAAATGCAAGATTTTACAGCTTCTGACACATGTGCAGGTAATCTAATGAATTTGTGTTTTAGTTAAAAAATAGAGAGATTTAAGTATATATTTGGAACACACTTTACAGAATAAAATTCTCCTGTTTGTTATTATTAAAATAGAACTACTAAATCCTCAACACAAAGAATAGATCCCTTAGACTACACTTTATTATCTCTTAAAAACTACAGAAGATGTATTACCTTAAAAATTTAACCACTTCCTGCTCTAGCCTTTTCCCAGTTCTGAAACAAGGAATGTGTGAAGAAGCTGTGAGGCCGTAAACAAGTGTTGAACCTTACATTAGTGTTGTGCTTAGTACAAGTTCCTCAGCTGTCCTGATTTTCACTGAACTTAAGCAGCCTAAGGTTGGGAATGTGCTGCTGGAAGTGCACATCCCAAATGGGATGCCGGTTTGGAAAGGGGAAAACATTGTCTGGGAGTATGAATGGGTATTTTGCTATTGGCATATTAAAGGACAGGGTCAAAGGGTGTTCCAGTCATTTATCTTCTAGGATGCTGTGTTCTGTGGTATTCCCAGTAATAGGAAATTACATGAGTGTACTTTGAGCCTACAGAGTGTTTGGGGTCTGGTTTGCGGATCTTTTTGTTTGAAGCAGGAGTTGACAAAAAGCCAGGTATCATGTTCAGTTGGGTATAATATATAAACCAGGATGCTGTGTTCTGTGGTATTCCCAGTAATAGGAAATTACATGAGTGTACTTTGAGCCTACAGAGTGTTTGGGGTCTGGTTTGCGGATCTTTTTGTTTGAAGCAGGAGTTGACAAAAAGCCATGTTCAGTTGGGTATAACATATAAACCATGGAAAAGTGATGCATATCTTTAGCTCTCTTGCTCTCTGATCTTTCCTAGTGACGGTGAAAGCAAAAGACATTTTCTAGTGATTCATGGTGACTGCTTTGTATCATCAGCTCCAGCAGTCACTCACCAGATCCTGTGACACCACCTGTGCCGAGTTTGCTGGTGGTATAGTTGAACGTATGCAATATGCTTCCCCCCACAAGTGCTTCCCAACAGCATGGGTTT
Source organism: Pterocles gutturalis (assembly GCF_000699245.1). NCBI lineage: Eukaryota > Metazoa > Chordata > Aves > Pterocliformes > Pteroclidae > Pterocles > Pterocles gutturalis. The sequence goes on along the minus strand of NW_010100505.1, from coordinate 13,621 downwards.
TGGCGTGTACTGCACACTGAGGATAACAGGTTAGGGGGTGTTTTACTTCAGTTTTTCAGCAACTTTCTGTTGTGACTACATATTCTGGGGATAGTTATATTGTAGATGATCCTTCCCAAAACCCTTCACACTCTGGCAAGTTGGAACAGACATTTCCAGGAGAAAATACAAGTAGAATATCTGACGAATGATGACTGTGTCTTTGCTAAACAGCTGTATATAATAGTGTATTGACCTGCACATACGAGTGTGTTTTGTATGTATGGAGGAGGAGGAGGCTGTGTTTGTTTTGTGTGTAGGTAGGAGAGCGTTGCAGTGCAAACAGACATCAGAGAAGTTGGTACTTGTGATGGGAAACAAGTGTGCGGGTGGTCCCATCACATCTGAGTTTCAGCTCTGTATAGATCTGTTTAGCAGTTCATCAGTAATTTCACACATGAGAACTAGCTTTTGACTGCAGTTGTTGACTATTAGTAAATTTGCTGGCTTATCATTAATTTATTGTTGAATTAAAAACTTTTCATGTTGTGGGGCTTTTTGTTTGTTTTGTTTTTAATCTAACCTCAAGTCAGAGTTTTGCTTTGTTTACAGTCCTTCATTTCTAAGCTGATAAATCTTTGTTAATTTGGAGCACCCTGTGCTTGTCCTTATTTTTGAAAGAAGAAAAAAAAAAAAACAAACCACCAAAAAACAAAACCCAAAAAACAAACCCACTGAAGTCTGTCAAGGGATAAAGGCTGTAAAAAAAAGAACTACCAGGAAAGATGTCTAGCAGAAATATAATGATCACACTGAAACACTTTTTTTTAAGTAGAAATAAAGTCATTCATGAGGATGTTTCTATTTTCTGCGAGGGAGTAGTCACCAAGAAGCATGTGTGAGTTATGCTTTCAGAGGTCTTCTTCCAGGCTATATGCAGCAATAGAATGTCAGCCAAAGCAGCAGCCAAACAGATAAATAGATGGTTTTTTAAAAAATATTCCAGTTAATAGGTGGGCTTAAGCTTCAGCTTGCAACTAAGGTGATTTTTCAAAAATCACCTTTTCTTCACACTGTTGCTGGAAAACTTGCACAGCTGTAGCCTCACTAATTATGGAGTTACTTGCAATGTATAATCTGGAGCTACTTGCAATGTATAGTCTAGAGTTGCTTCCAGTTAGCAGGAGATTCCTATGCTGTACCTTGCCCTACACTTTTTAAGGGCCTGAGGCAACTCCCATAGAGATAATGTTAGCATAAGAATTTGTAGTGTTAAAGCAAATGAGAATTATGTGGTGATTTTGATTAGATGTCAGCTGGGCACTAGTAGAGAATAAAATAATTTAATCCAAAAGTTTTGGTACTTATTACATGCAGTGCTGAATTAGTCAGTCACTGTTGTCACCCTTCTGTAACAGAAGTGCATAATTAGAGAGCAAAATATGATTTTTATTTATAAAGAAAAATGTTAACCAACGTCATTTTTGACCAAAAAAAAAATGCTAGCAGGATACAATTTTCTATTTTATTAAATTGTCTGTTTCAGTAAGTAGTTAAATATCTGAAGTACTCTTTTGCAAATTTCTGTTCATTATGTGGAAAATCTTCAAAGTGGAGGACAGTCTTGCTAGTTCTTGGGTATGAGCAACTTCTTATCAATTCTTACTTTGTTATACCTTATCAATTATCTATTAGCAATGAAAACTTTCTGAAATTAGATGCTATAATCTTATACTACAAAGCATACTGCAGGAATGAGTTGAAAGATTATGGCTTCAAGAGCAGTTGGTATCTGATTACCTTTGTTGAGTGGAAACAGGGGATTTGCCAGAGCACATAAGAATTTTACAGAATCCTTCTAAAGAGTTTAATCTTCCAAAACTGGAGAAAACTACAACCTAAATGTTGTTGGCTTTGTACATTTTAAATAGCATTACATTTGTAATTCTATTTTTTCTGTTTTCCTTCATGTAACACAAAATAACTACTGTTTTAAATAAATTCTTTTTCCTGAAAGTAAAGAATAAAACCTTAGTTACAATTCCCAATTATTTTTGCACAATCAATCAATATATGTCATGATATGATCTCTTCCTCATGTGGTACTACATGCTACCTGCATTTACTAGGAAATGCTGAATTCAGCTTGTGCTCATGTTTGATGTTCACAGGCACACAGTAGCACTGTTAAAAAGAGTCAGTAATGCGAGACTACAATGTGACCCATCTAAAGCCTCCCAAAGAGTTATTTTCACAGCTTAATCCTGCTCCTGACAGAAATAATCCTTGCAAAGTAATCTTTGAGAGTTAATAGGTAGCTCAGTTAGGGAGCTGATGTGCTAAGATGCAGGATGTGGCCCCTGAACTAGCCTCCAGCCTTTTGGAAGGCATGTGCCGTCAACTCTGGAAGCTCTGAGAGTGGGCCATCATGGATTCTGTGATGCACCTCTGTCCCTCCTATCTCCAGGAGCTTTTTAGCAGGCTGCTGACAGAAATAATCTTTGCAAAGTAATCTTTGAGAGTTAGTAGGTAGCTCAGTTAGGGAGCTGATGTGCTAAGATGCAGGATGTGGCCCCTGAACTAGCCTCCAGCCTTTTGGAAGGCATGTGCCGTCAACTCTGGAAGCTCTGTGAGAGTGGACCATCGTGGATTCTGTGATGCACCTCTGTCCCTCGTATCTCCAGGAGAAAAAGCAGGCTGGCTTTGTCCTGGGGCTGATGTAAATACACTTAAGCAGTGACGTTAGCAAATTCTTGTTGTATTTTGTGAGCTACATGTAATATTCAGGATACTTTTTCTGTGACACAGGGGGGAATGTGGTGAAGGGGCAGCCATTTAGACTGAACTGGGCTTGGATTTCACATTGTAAATGACAACTCCAAATTTCTGGAGGTGACCATCAGATGCAGAGGATATCTGTGAGAAACCTCTTTTGTCAGTAAGTAACTCTTTAATATTGGAAGCTTCTTGCACCAGAAAAGGCAGCTGTTAAGAAGCTGTTCCACAGTTGCTTGTTCCTCTGTTTACATAATAAATGCCAAATAGTGAGAATAACAATGGTATCGATTTTTATTGCTCGGACATTGATCTGTGTTTCATTTTCCACTGCTGCCACCCAGAAATCTAAGTGAATGTGTATATGTAAGAACAAATAAATACAGGGAACTTTTGCTGCTTGCCCAGTGTCTTTTCCCTGAAGTCAGTTGCCAGACAACAAAACAGAAATTGGGATACTCAGTTTATTTTGTCAGTATTCTTGAAGTAGCTGGTCTCTGCTTGTAGAACCAAGTTGTGGAGAAGTTAGTAGCAACTCCTTACATTACAAGGGCAGCATTATGCTGGCCTTTGAGCTGTAAGAAAATCCAAAAGCTACTAGAAATTCTTGAAGGGTGGTCTGGTAGCAGATGTAGAGTATACTGGGGTTACAAGTGTGCTATCATGGGATAGCAGAGTACCCAATCGTGACAGCTCTGCAAAGTAAATAGAAGTCATAAAAAATCTTTGCACCAGTGGAGCGACTCAAGGAGCACTGAGCAGAAAGGTCTTTTTCTCCCCAATTTAAAAACAAACAAAAAGAAAAAAAGGCTTAAAGTTTTAGGGTTTTTATAATTTAAATCCGTGCATGACAATATTTGCTTTGTGCAACACAAATAAATTGCACTATTATCTGGGTATTAATTAAAACAGGCATTTAAAATGTAAGCAGCTGTAGAATAGAAAAACTGTGGGAATTTAAGAATGATTTAGTAATTAAATAATTCAGGAATAATTTCATACTCTACAGCCTTCACAAGCTCTTCGCTAGCCATCAAATTCTCTCACAAACACGTAGGCCAGAGACTTGAGAAGAATTAATCATTCTCGACTGGGGAGGTAAAGTGACTCGTAACATCAAATTCTCTCACAAACACGTAGGCCATTGACTTGAGAGGAATTAATCATTCTCAACTGTGGAGGTAAAGTGACTCGTAGTTGCTGATGTTGGATCTTAATAAAAAGTTGCTCATCTATTTGAACTAATGCTGGATTGAAACCCAAAGGCAGTATTGAATTTCAATACCCTGTGGTGAGTTACAGATCTTCATTATATCCACAGTTGGATTCTGCCAGTATGTGTGCACCTTTGATTAAAACAAATAGGAAACCTAGCTATAAAACTGTGCAGGCTTAAAAATGTGTAACAACTCTTTGTTTTTAAAAAAAGCTTTTCTTGAGTGTCCTTCTGTGGTACAGTCTCACTTGAAAAAAATAATTTAAAAAAAAAATCAAATAATTGAGTGTTTGTACTGCATTAAGTAGCAAAAGCTGGATGAATCCTTACGTCAGGTGTAGTATCCTGCATGTGAAAGCATGTTCAGGTTTCTGGATATTGTTTTTGCTCTTTCAAAACATTCATGGTTTATCATCACTTGATGAATTCATGCTGCAGCAAAACCCATCTGATCTGAATAACAAATAAAACCTGCTTTGAGTTACATCCTCCTCTGTTGCTTTACTTTGAACAAAATGGATTCATCTCTAGCCCTAGAATCTCTATGCAACTATCCTCTGTGTTTTTTGTTAAGAGGAGAATGTGCAGTCTTTTAAGCCTGTGCAGTGAGAAGATTCTGCTTGGATAGTGCCTGAACAGAGAGGATGGATATCTGACTAGGTAGTGCAGTTTAGAGTTACACAAGAAAAAAAGAAGATGGAAGAGAAGAAGCAAGCGTGAATAGTGTAGTGGACCCAAAGAAACCCTGAGAACATTGTTCCGCCACACTGAGCTGTAATTCCACATCAAATGTTCACTCACATGGCTAGGAGAACATCTGCAGAAGCAAGACTTGGGCAGATGGCAAAAGTCTTTAGGGTTTCTTTAGTGTACAGGTAGAAATGATAAAGAACTTCATAAATCCTAAATGTGTATAAGTACAGACAGAGCAGTAACAGAAACTGTAAGCATGAAGTTTTAAACATGTAGTGACTAATTTATCTTTGAAAGAGATGAGTGGTGGGATTGTTTTTTTGGTTTGTAGGGTTTTTTTACGTGAATGACTAAATTATACCTTCAACAAAGCCTTGAACACCTTAATTGACTTAAACAAATTTCTTAGCAGGCTCTTTTCTGAGGGCATCACTAGAAAGCTTGTTCCACAAATTTCTATATAGATGGGAAAATTTTCCATATTGAACAGTTCTGTTCAGTCATATTTGATAAATAACCTCTTGCCTCACTAAATAGGTTTTAAGTGCCCAGCAGGTGAAGTCAGTGGAATTTTTCATGCAAATAAAATTCTTTATGCACACAAATGTTGGCAAGACCCTACCCTAATTACCTATTTTTTACGAACTATGCAACAATATTAGAGAAAGTGTGATATAACCATCTTTATTTTTTCCTGAAGGTCAGTAATTGCCAGATTAGCATTTTAAAACTGTCTTTTGGGGTTGTCTTAATTTTATTAAAATATTAAAATGTATGGCAAATAATTCCTTTGAATTTTTATGCAGGTATTGGAACCAAAGATGGTACAGCAGTAAAGGATAAAGACTTCAAGGGGAAACCTCAGAAACAGGTCCAGTTCAATCCAGGACAGGCTTCAGCTACCTGGCGAGTGAGGATACTTGCAGACAATGAATATGAGGCGTCAAACCTTCAAGATTTTTCTGTCTGATCCAGTTATGGCTGCCCTTGAGATTCTGGCAATAGCAACAGTTGAAATCGTGGATCCTGGTGATGATGTGTATCACTTCTCATTCTCTGAGAATTTGGGATGAAGTGCAGTATTGTTCACTTGCAAGTCCTGTGAGTACCTGTATACCTCATCTGTCTGCTATGTTGTGGTTTAGCCCTATCTTAAATCTTCACCTTGCTGAACAAGGAATTTGTATTTCTTATTAAATGTCTTCCCTGGCTAAATTCATGCTCTGTACGTACTGTCATACAGGTGTTCAGCCTTGGTCTCCCCATTCTCTCTTCATGGTTTTCTTCAGTATCTACAGTGTATATTCCTCAGCTGGAATATAGAGTAGAGGAAGATATAGGTGAACTGCTGATTCCTGTTAGAAGATCTGGAGATGTCTGTCAAGAACTGGTGGTCATTTGTTCTACACACCAAGGTATGTGCTAGGTAACAGATTATTCAGCAGAATATTCACAGATAGGTAAGATAGAAAATGCAGTTGTTAGTTAGCAAGTATCATCAGTAGCTTCAGTAGCTGGAACAAGTGATTTTTGCAGGCAATTTATGTCTGTCTAGTTCTCTGTTTAAAGAGTGTTTTAAAGCACCAAATGTACAAATATGTGTGTATGTGTGCACGTGCACATATATATATATGTAGGTGTGTATGTACACATATGTCTATCTGTGTGTATATATACGTA
>NW_010100505.1:0-7250 GCF_000699245.1 Pterocles gutturalis | reverse complement strand
CTGAAGAGGAAATACCTGTCCCTGCAGTGATTGTTTAAAGGGCAAAAAAAAGGATTCTTCCAACTCAAATGTGCATCCAAAAATAGATTTAATAAAGATAAGGTAACGGGCATTTATAAATGAAACTAGGCTTAAGACAGGGGTTAACATTTATATTAAACTGTGAAATATGAAAGTTTTGGTTGGAAAAAAACCTGGTTTACCTATAGAAGTCTTCTATCACCTTAGTCATAGCTTGAGATACCAACATTTGGTACACTTCATGGGAAGGAATGTAGAATCATCGTCAGTTCTGTGACTTACTTCTAGTTCAGAAAATCCTTTTAAACGTCTTTTGTTTCTGTTTTACCCTTACCCATAAGAGTCAGCCGGAGTGGCTGGCAGGAATCTTCAGTGTGTCAGGTATTCAGAAGTCATTTGTTCCTTCATCAGTGATGTAATCAGTGAAGTAATGCACTTTTAAGGTAGAAATGCAGGTTTTCCTTTTTTTATTATAAAGTTGGAGAGACAGAATTCAATTCAAGGAGTGATACTATTAGACAGAAGCAGAAGAAAAGCCGTGTACCTTATTGTCATACTTCTGTTTTTTCTTTTAGTCCCTGTCTAAATCTTTCTTGCTAATCCAATCTTGTGCTAAATAAGGCAAGAGTTTTGTACTGTGATTAGACAAATCTGTGATATACTATAGTGGTCACGTTTGGTATTTAAGCTATACTGAGCTGATTCTTTGGAGCTTTTGTGATTAACTTCATAAGTAATGAGAATTAGGGGGCTGATTTCTGTGTGCTGTAATGAAGAAGTAATTTTAGTCTGTTATATGAAGAAAAGAAAGAAGCTAAAGATCCAGGAGAATATTTCTATTAGCTACTGTTTATTTCTACCCTTTTGTATGTCCTGCAGAAGTCAGCTAGTCAAAACAGGTACAGCCAAACGGATCAGAGGAAAAATGTTGTTTTCCCAAATGGAACATGGATGGGCCAAAGTAATCACTGATGTCATTCCTCTGAGCCTAAAGTTAACGAAGAGCATGCTTATTCACAGCATTCCGCATGTCATAATGATCAAATACAAAGAAAGGAGGTTATTGCTTGATATTAGTATTGGTATTACTTAACATTGGTAAGATTTTAAGTAAAAAGTATGTTTCTTGTCAGCAATTTTAAAAAATAAGAAATTTTGAAGATAAAAGGCTTGAGTTTCTTAGGTTGAAGACAGCTAGCTGTAAATGGCACAACTTTCATGTCAATCATTTAGGTGCTGCCACATGTCAGTGAAAGTTGAATTAATTATCTTAAGTGATCTGAAATGTTTTTACTTGCATTAAGCTTTGTAGCAAGAAGGAAAGGCACTTAAATTGTCATCAAGGAAAGCAGTCAGGTATGTTGACAGAGTTTCTGTTAGTGGAATTACTGCTGTTTAAATAATTATACAGAGTGGTTCACAAAATATATAAAATATTTCAGAAAAAACATTCTTTTAGTAAAGATTATGTAGCCATAAGATGAGATAAATACCAGGCATGCAAATGTTATTAAATTCTTTTTGTCACTCTTCCAATTTTGAAAGTCTGGTATCGGAGCACAGGCAGGAATGGAAATTATTTTGTCTTGCTGGCTGTTCTGTTGAGATGTCTCATGAGAGCTTCATCGAACTTGTGAGATCACTGGTATCCACGGTGCTTTGTGTGTGAGGATGGAGGAGAAAGCAGTTTCTTGGTTTTATTGTTTGAGAGTTTGAGGTTTCTCACATATGTTGCACTTAGGGCTCCCTCTCTGAAGGGCCCTCTCTTATGGCATTCGTAAATAAATGGTTACATATAACAGCCTTATACTGGAAAATAAAGCCCACAGTACAGTGACTTTTTTCTGTGAAATTCATGAAAATTTTCAGTATTGATTCTGTACACGGGCTTATTTTCATCTCTCAGATGACAGCTGTAGAAATTTACACCAATTTAGCATCTGAGGGATTCAGATTTGTTCTGTCTCTGCTCACATGTGTTATGGTTTGTGCATTATATGCATGAAGACATTGATCAAAGCTTGAAATATGGTTTGAGATGCGTATGTCCAAGGATTCCTTAAAGAGAAAATAGACTTTATAAAGTAGATAGTCCTAAAATTTTGTTGTCAATGTCATAAGGAGAGGCCTTCCACAAACTGCGTCAAGTGAGGATCCATAGCCCCTTGCAGAGTAATGTTACATGCCCATAAAAGCCAGAAATAACTCATTATTAAGAGTCTTCAGAGTCAACAGTTTCATATCACTTAGTACCTGAAAAAGTTCAAAACTTAAATAGCTCTAAAACTAATTATTACTCCACATTCTCATAGCATCATAGTAACAGTTAAATAAAGGAAAGTGTTAGTTCAAGAATTTAAAAAAAAAAATATATATATAAAAGAAACAGCAAGTTAACAGTCAAAACATAATGTGTATCCTTTGATTTAGGGTCTCTCCAAGCCAGAGGACAAGGCAGGTTTTTGTAGTAGACGCTTGATCCTAAACCAGTAAGCTCTGAGTTGTGTATCATTTTCCTGTAACATGGTACCTGGGAGCACTCTGTCTGTGTCTAGCTGAACAAAGGGTCTGGTTGTCCAGCAAACAGCTTGAAGAAATAGGTGCAAACAGCTTGTGATTTTTTTAAGCAAGCGGAAATCCACATAAGCTCTTTGCTTGTGTGTTTAAGTGGCATCACAGGTAGAACAGGTTTCAGGACCATAGCTTTAAAAAAAAAAAAAAAAAAAATTAGCCAGCTTTCCAGGCCAAACTAATACTCAGAGCTTTTCTTTTATGAAGGAAATTGTTTTTAAATTAATAGCTTACAGCATTTCATGATTGAAACCACAGTTTTTACCAAAGACTACCAGTTAACTCGGATGCTGTTCTGCTTTCTTAGTTAAACGTAGGGTAATTAAGGTAATTATTTCTGTACTGACCATCCTAAAAGGGAAAGAAAAGTATAAATACATGAATGATTTCCACTTTTAGAACCGCTTTTCTTTTTTAATTTGCAAGCCCCAGAAAAGTAATTTTGGCCGCTTCCTTTTTTTTTCCTTTTTTTTTTCTTTTTTTTTGTCTTTTTTTTTCTGACTTAGTGTATCACCTTTTGAAATCCTAAATAAAGTCTTTAAAAAATATTGCCTTGGTGGAATTTAAGGGTACTGAGGTTATCTTTGGGCTCTGTAATAAGAATGGATTGTTTTTCAGAGACAAGTGGTTAACCCACTGTAATAATTGAGTCATCTTCTGTGAGGGCTGGACTTGTATTTTTAATAGCCCATTAAGTGATTTTTATAACCCCTACTATTTTTGGGAGACTAGGTGCATCTAGATTGGACATTCAGAAAGGAGTTTGTACCCATATAGGTCATATGTAAATGAATGGTGGGTGGGTGTATGGTCATAATGATTTTTTTAAATTTTTTTTTACACCTAATTTGATTAGTGACTAAAAGAATTTGACTTCCCTAGTCCTGGGTCCTTTGCTTTTCTCAATATACATATTTCAAATACACCTCTATTTTCACGTGATTTTAGCTTAAACACCACAGCAACTGACACTGAGAGCAGATTGTAGGTTTATTGAATCTGATATTGTCTGAAGACCTGCAAACTACAGTTAAAATACAGGTGCTGGAAAAGGGTGGAGGCATGAAATCCTCGTGGAAATTCAGACAGTACAGCACTGTGTGCATAATTCTGCTGAGAACTTAGGCTATGCCTCAGAAGGCAAGGACACAGCCTAATTCTCAGTTTAGCCCACATCCCTCAGTGTTTTTAACTGTGATCTATACCTAAATGTGTATATCTAATCTGTTGTTTTTTCTCTGAAATTCAGATGAGGAAATGCATGGTTTTGTGCAATCAGTTAGTGACTAGAACACTTACTTAGGAGCTACTTTACAGTCCTATTCTGCCCAAATTAAAGCAGGAGTCTGGCTTTACCACATCTTGGTGTTCCCAGGGCCAAAATATTGTGTGCTAGAGAGTGACTCTTCTCTGTCTCTTTGGACTAAAATGTTTTAATTTACCCTCTACAGTTAGTACTCACTGGGTGAGAGAAGCACTAGCTCAGTGACTATGCAAGTGGATCATGCCGTGCTTCCCGAACTCTCTGTTTTGTGCAGTTCAGTCCTGCTGCTACATCTCCTCTGCTGCACGGTGTCCTTCACCTCCATCTCCTCCAGCCATGGTGCAAAACCCCTGGGTAGGACTGAACTATGTGGGAAGAACTGAAACAGTTTTGTGTTACCAGGATATTAGTAATGATCCTGTTGCTGTAGCAGTGGCCTGTCATCAAGACAAGGCTTGTGGATAGAGGCAGTATTTTTTGTTAAGATTACAAGCTGGGGAAGGAAGGGAAGCTTTTGGGCACGTAATCTGGACTGAAATCCATCAAGGTTTTAGGCAGTTGTGTTCATGCTTAGTGGCTGAAAAGCAGCTCCCTTGGGACTTTCCATCGTTAGGAACTTGGGCAGTAACCTGGGAAGTTTTCAGGGTTCCTTGAGGCACCTAAGTATTAGATTTAGAGATCTAAAGTGGCCATTATGCACCATAGCTCATTTGTGGATTTACTGCTATGCTCCTAAAGTGCCGGGTCTTTGTGTAATTTAATCAGAAATTATCTTTGCCTCAGTCATACACAGAAAAAGAAAGAACCTGAAATACCTCTCCAGTGTAAGGGAGCACAAACTGCCCCGATGTATTTTAGGTAGCTGCTGTCTGCAAGGTGTTGGCTGCCCTCAGGCAGCCTGGTTTTTTGTGGCAAGAGCTCAGGTGTGGTTGTGAACCACCCTGTCCTTCACCTCAGGAAGTGATGGCTGCCAAGGTACATGCTGATGTGAAGTTGCTGTCTCCCTGTTTCTAGAGAGGAAGAACAAATCCTTATCAGAAAGAGGTCGGGTTCCTCAGCTGCTGCTGGGTATGAAAGGGTTTCCATACTGCTGCCCCTGCCTCTCTGGAAAAAGGCCTCTTGGCCCTAGGGGTTAGGCCAGGCAGCATGGGCAGAGCTGTGAGGAACTCCCTAACTAGCCTGTTGTTGACATTTTAGCATTTTTCTGACCTAGCTCTATGGACAGACATCTCCAAGCTGCTTAACACCAATACAACACAGTTTAGCAGAGTTCTCACAACCTGTCTTTCCCCTTTGCTCAGGTCTGTGCCAACCTTGCATCCCAGGAACAGTGGGAGCAGAACCTTTCTCAGCTAAAATTCACTACATGGGTCCAGATGATCCTGACCATCCTAATCTGATCCGACTGACAGTCACAATGCCCCATATGGATGGTAAGCATCCAGTGGTGAGAGTGACCCCTTAATTAACGCATGCTGCTTTGGACTTTTCCTCTCCCACAGGTTTCTCTGCACAGTTGTTGGCTGCACTGTGGCAGAACCATGTGCAATCCATGTTTAATGAACAATGTGCCAATTGCAAGTTTAATGTATGGATGAAACATTGTACATCCTTAGCTCCTATGTTTCCAGACTCTAGCTCTAAAAATATATTCACAAGCAGATAATAAATACTTTGTTTGCTCTTTTACATTCAGGATATTAATGGGTCCCATGACATTTATGTTTTAGGAATGCTGCCAGTTATCTCCACGCGTCCGTTATCCAACTTTGAGCTAACGCTTAGCCTGGATGGCACTCGTGTGGGACACCACAAATGCTCCAACCTACTGGACTGTAACAAGATCCAGACCAAACACGGGTTTGTTGCAGAGAAAATGAAGAACGCCAAAGTGATTGGAGCAACGTCACCTTACCAGGACAGCAGTGCTCTGCGATCCACCAAAACCTTGCATTTCTGCCACAACCTCAACCTTGAGGCTTGCCTGTGGGAGTTGACAGTTACTGTGATATGTCTGAGCTGCTGACGGACTGCGGTGGCTCCATTGACACAGATGGGCAGGGACGTGGCACTGAAGCACCTTCCTCTCAGCAGAGGCTTTGGAAGCACAAGTCCAACAGAAGCGTTACTAAGGACTGCATGATAAAGGATTTGGTCACTATGCAGGCAGTTTGATACATGTTCCCTTAGCACAAATGCTTTGTGAAGTACAGATTTGTTCCTATGCGCTATATTTCTGTGCACTGCCATCATTCATCTTCCCAGTAACTGAGCACAGCTTACTGCATTGCTGTTGATCCCAGTCGGGATTTTAGAAACTCTGCTTTTTTGACTCAAAGCATTTTTCCAAACTGTGTATGTGCTTGTGCTATCACCCAAAGCCCATGTAGCAGCATATTCAAAGAAGAGGCCACAATTCTATTGCCTTATAGAAGTAAATCGTGTGTGTAAAGTATGTTATTGACCTTGGAAGTGTGTTCTAAGGCTACAGAAAAAAATGCCTTTTTACAAAAAACCTCAAACCTCTCTTCTAGTTAGACGCTCTAATTTAGGTTTACAGGGTTCATGCCTTAGGCAGAGCTGTCAAATAGGTGAGATTTTATAAACAGAAGCTTGGTTGATAACGAACAAAAAATTTATCCAAAATACGATTTTTCCACATAATTTTCCTGAGTAAAACAGGCCATTATTCCAGGTCTTTGGTATGAATTACATCAACATCGATCACAGAGCAGGGGCACAGTGGCTCCCTTGCATGGTGTCTTTGACAGCACATTGCGTTTACTTGGAAAATAACCCAATGCACAAGCACACTGCAGCAACTGGCCTTCCATTAGAGGAAATGCCAGGGGGCTGGAGAGCCTCTGTGCTGTCACCCCATCTTGAATTAACTTTGGCTTGGCAGCTTGATGCTTTCCCATTCCCTAGGTGCTCAACTGTTACATTTTCAACTGATACTCAGTGGCCAAAGAAGTTTTATTTACTAACTATCTGCTTGACCACACATTCTGATTGCTTGTTGGCGGCTTGGAAGAGAGAGACCTCCATAACTCAGACCGTGGTTTTAGATTGCAGTGTTTCGGGGTGTTACTCACAGAACTGATGTCTAAATTTTTTCTTAATGCCTAAGGTGATCTGGAACTTTAATTTTGGCCAACTTCGGTCTCTGTAGAGGTTGTTTTGAAGACTTCTTTTTTTTTTAATTCCAAAGTAAAACAAACCCTGACATGGTCCTTATTTTGGAGAGGTGCAAACCCTGTTATGTCAAACTGGTGAAGATTTGGGGACAGTACCAAGTGAGGTGATTTGCAGGATCTGAAATAATATTGATGTCAGTCAGTAACAGATAAGAAATGTTTCTGTGCATTTTTTTGGGTGTTTTTTTTTTTTTTTT
>NW_010100504.1:0-17386 GCF_000699245.1 Pterocles gutturalis | reverse complement strand
AGCCTCCAGCAGTATAGACAGAGACAAATGATTCATTCATGGTCACTCACAAGCCATTTTATCTACTTGTCTCTTGATATAAGTAGGCAAGCAACAGAAAGCTGACCCCACACATTAGGAAAACAGAATAGGTTTTTACTCTCAATTATCTGGAATTGACCATGAAAATTAAATGAGATGAAGCACTGACCAAAAATACCCACATTATTAATGACTTTTTGAATCCAAAAGCTCATTCACAGATAGGACTGGATGCAAGCTTACAACCTAGCGTTTTCTTCCCCCCACCCCAAACATGTTATTTCCCATTTGAACAGACTTTTTTTTCAAATAATTTTCAGCTTCTTTCAAGATAATGTGGGTCCCTCTTGAGATTGCCTGCATTAGCTCTTACTCCTCTTTGCACAATTTTGAAGCAAGTCTTCAGCATGTCATAAACTTTGCAGTATTATTCAGATATACAGTGTGTGTAGTGAAAATAGACTGTTTTCAGAATTGTTGAAATTGATACAGGTTGGCTTATGATATTAGGAAAAATTTCTTCACTGAAAGAGTGGTCAGACATTGGAACAGGCTACCCAGGGAGGTGGTTGAGTCACCATCCCTGGAGGTGTTCAAGAAACGTGTAGATGTGGTGCTTAGGGACATGGTTTAGTGGGTTAGGTGGTGTTGGGTTGGACTTGATGATCCTTGAGGTCTTTTCCAACCTTAACGATTCTATGATTCTATGATATACAGGTACTGGCTGATAACTTGCTGAAGATAGGCAGTTACCTTGATCCATGCTAGCAGTCAGTCTGAATGCTCAAAGCCACTCCTAGAACCATATTTGCTGAATTGATGGGGTTGTCTGCCTTGGCACTGAGAGAGGAAGTAAGGTCATGCATTCAACACCTTTGTCAATGCTCTTGCATTGTGCTGGTAATAGGAATTGCTTTGCTATCCCAGACCTTGCAGACAGGCTGGCTACATTGTGTTCCACGGCACCTCCTCAGGGTTGCCTTCAAACCACCTGGTATCCTGGCTATGCAATGCAGCTTGAAGTCAGACCCAATGTTAATGAATCATCAGCATGCATCAGCAGAAGGCTTTCTCGAATGGGCTGCCTGAGCAGCTGCAAGTCATATTCTTTTCTGCGCTCCTTTCACTTGCCAAAAATTCTCCTACCTGATACTTGCATGCTTTCTAACAACTCCATAAACATTACCCGAACAATTCTTACCCTAGATGAGACCTGTGAGGTGTCCCAGCCCCAGCTTCCGGAACAAGCTCTGCCCCCTGCAGGTACGTGGAAGTCCTGCCCCTTTCCTGGTCAGGTGGTCTGTTTACTGCACACTTTTTGCCCCCAAGGGAAGCCATTTTGTGAAATGTCATTCCCCAGGTGTTCACAGGCTGCCCTGAGATTGACTGGCAGCAGCCACCGCCCCTCCGTGTTTACCCCATAATTATATGACCACAGGAAGCCACCTCCCATCAGAAACCAGAAACACAAGGTCCACCATGTTGTTTCTACTCTTTCCAATGAGTTGAAAGTGTTCACGTCCAGTCTTCGCTCTGAGAGGTCTGTGGAAATTATGGTTATAACTCTTCACAAACTCTTATAATGCATCAGTGTAGCAAGAAGTGTTGTACTCTGTAAAATAATTCATACATCTTGGTTCTGAGTGTCATTTTAAAATATTCTACAACTGCTGCATTTACTTCATTACTAGAAAGAATTGTGGACATTGTACTGCTTTAACAGACTGTTTAAAACCTGATTTTAAAATCCTTTTCTGTAGTCAGTCTGTGGTTTCTGAGGTGTTTGACCACATGCTCAAAATTGTTTTAAAAGCCTGGACTGTTTCAGAGCTTGTTTTACCTTTTGGACTAATGATTCAGCCATGCTTGGCTAATATGTCTGTCACCGTTAAGATGTATTTAACACCATTGTCATATGTGAAAAACCACTGAGTATCTATCAAGTCTGCCTGACACTGCACATCCACCTCTGCCACAATCAGCTGTTTTTTTAAAGTGCTTTCTTGCCACCTTGCTGTCCTGGGTAAAGCAGAGACAGAGTTAACCTTCTTCATAATAGCTAGCAAGAGGCTGTGTTTTGGATTTGTGCTCAGAGCAAGCTGATGAAAAGTGATGTTTACGTGGCTGCCAAGGTCTTTCGGCTTCTCTGGCTGTCCTCAAACAGGAGAAGCTGGGAGGGAGCACAGCCCCAGCTACGAGCCCAGGATTTGATCTCAGGTTCGGGATTGAGACCCAAAGTGGCCAATAATCTATTCCTTAACATACACGTCATGCCCAGTATATAGGTGAGGACCCTCTGGAAGCTCGTCCTTTTTCGTTCCAGATCTCTTTTGCTCCGGGTCATCTCGCTCCAGGTGGTCCCTCTCCCAAGGCCTTCTTCCCTCCCCTCCTCAGTCATCTCTTGATCTGTTATCTCTGTTCTGTGAGTCTGGTTTGGGGATTCTACCTGCTCTGTGATCCTTAGCCAGGAACAGGCTGAGCCTTGGTCATTAGGTGGTGAGAGTATCACTGTGTATCACTCATTTGTATATTTGTATATATTATTATTTTCAATATTATTGTAGTTTAGTTATTAATTTTTTCTTATCTCTACTCACAAGTCCTTTTTTTCCCTTTACCCCTTTAATTCTCTCCCCCATCCTCAGGAGGGGAGAGGGTGATTGAACGGGTTGGTTCCCAGACAAGGGTAAACCTGTCACACTTGTGTGAAATTTAATGTCCTGCTTTGAAATCCAGGTTGCCACTTGCGTTCTGTTCAGAGTGAAAATTTATATCTCCAAAGTTTCCCACCTTCCCAGGAACACAAAGTAAATGTCTTTTAGCAGAAGTGGTGATGCAGGCATGTCTAGAGATCTGCTGCCACTGCAACCATGTAAGAAATGCAGCACCTGACAAACAATTGAACTCATTCATGTACAGATAAACTCTATTAACAGCATATGAGGGGAGTTGGTTGCCAGATTTCTCCAGATTTTTTCCTGAGAATATTGTTGTCCCATTTATGTCCATCCTTTCTGTGATTGTGCCAGGCCCTGGACAGGAATGTGGGCAGATCATGGCATGTGTCTGACTTCTGCCTCTTCAGACACTCAGCTGGCGCTTTTTGAAAACTTTCTGTAAGGTCACCGACCTAAGGATAAGGAAACAAATTTAGCACAAGCCTGCAGCTCATAGTGAACTTACAGGTAGCTTTAAGACTTTCCCCCCAGTTGTGGGAAAAGGGAAGTCACCATAATCACCTGCACTGTCTATGTGAAACTTAATGAAAATTTCACTTTCCAGTTCTTGGGCCCATTGGCCAGTTGTCACAGTCTGTGTTGTCTGTGTCAGCAAGACTTTCAGGGTTTCTTGTTGTTGTCCCCACACACACATTCTTCCAAGGTTTGCACTTTTTTCTAGTTTTCCGTTTTCATTCACAGCATTGCCTGTGTTTTGCCCCTCTATGCAAAACCCGCAGTCTGCCCAAGTCAAACTGTATGGGCATCCAGCTGGGCTGTAGCCAGGTGCAGGGGTCTCTTGGTTCAATTTATAGGACTGGCTTCTTCTATGCAAGGGTTGCACAGGGGACCCTTTGATTGGCCTCTAAGGATTGGTTGATAGTCCTTAGTCATGTTGTACCTTGTTTTTGTCTTCCACTCTTGTAATGCTCCTTGCCCTCCTGCCCTCCCTCCACCCCAGACCTGATAACGCTTATTCAGCTGCCTTGTAAAGTAGGGTGAGGGCTGAACCTGTCTTTTAGTTTTGTTTGATTGCTTTCTATTCACATTTAAATTTTAGTCATTAATTTCCTTAGCTCTTATTAAAGAATGTTTTCCAGCTTTTATACCTACACTCTTATTAACATTATGAATATAGAGGTATATTTCATCTATGTCTTTATGCATGTAAATACCTATATATGTGTGCTATACAGAAGCATGATGGAGTCAAGAAACAGCCAATTACAGACCAGGGTGAAAACATATGGGGCATGACAGTTAACAAAATGATGGTTACTTGCCATAAAACTGTCTGAAACAGGTGGATCCTTTGCATTTTTAGTGGGTGGGGCTTTCCTGCTCTGAAGTCATTATGGGTGGATAGGAAGGGACATCTGGTGCTGCCAGTCAGTCACAAGGCAGCCTGTGATCACTGGGGGTACAATGTTTTACACAATCGTGACACTCAGGGCAAAAAGATGTGAAACAGACTCCGTAACTGGAAGAGGGGAGGAACTTTTGGGGGCACGTGGACATGTGACTGTCTGCAGGGGGTCGAGTTTCTTGGGTAAGAATTGTCATTACAGGACTTCCATACAACTGTCCTACCTTGTTATTTGAACTGTTAACCTCTGATTCTAACTGCTTTTCAGGCTGCCCCAGGGAATTAACGTATCTCCATAATTTCTGCCAGCAGAATTCCAAAGGAATGTGAGAGAGAAATTGGCATTTCTTTCTGGGACACAGCTCATCTAACTTACTTTGCTACTGCCTATGACTTTAGATTGATTGTGAAGTGAGTCTAATTCACACAGAATCACCTACCCTCTAGATATTTAAATTTATGTAATGTGAAACATCCTACCTGTGGGGAACTACCCAGGAATAAGAGATTATTGACACCTCCGCTGCAGGAAAAACTATGAATGAGTTGTAGCACTCTACCAGACAATCAAGAATACCTCTGAGATACAAAAAACTGTAGAATACCCAGTGGGTATGATTTCAAAAAAGATTTTAAGCTTTCAGAGTTTGTATCTCAGGAAATATATCAAGGACTTTTCTGTTGAGTCTGTCCATGCAAATCTAATAACAAATCCTGAGACAACTTGGTTCTTGTGTAGATTTGGTGTACAGGACCCAAAAGCAGCTGGGCTCTTCAGGTTGCCTTCTATGTCTCCTTTCATTCAAAGCCAATTGCAGAACACTCAGGCCAAACTGACCATGTTTACCCTATAAGGCAGACTCCAGTGAAGTTCCTTGGGATTCCTTGCTTGAGTTTGGCTGAAGTAGGGCCCAATACTGATTTTTCTTGTTCCATCTCTCACCTTCATTAGCTTGCACCTAGAGCTTAAGGCAGAAGCTCAAGCATGCAACTGAAGGAGTTTCACAAGATTTTTAAGAGTGAAATGGGGAAGGCAGTTATTAATTTTTGTAATGCTCCCCCATCTTATCATATGCTGTGCATTCTAAGGAAACTGATGGCATGGTCCTTATCTTTTAACTAATTCTTGATATTTCTTAAAATCATGCACCAGATGAATGCCTGCCAGGAGACTTTTAGGTTTTTTTTGTTTTTTTTTTTTTTTCTGCAGAATGGTGAGGAATATTTTACTTGTGTTGAATCATAAGCTTCTAATGTCTGCCAACAGATTGTGATTCAGCTATCAGCAGGGGACAGTGCTGAGTCTGTCTTTTTGGTGATCATGGTTTGAAGAGGAAATATATGCTCTGTAAAGGACAGGATGTTTCCAAATTAAGTTTTTTATTTTTCTGCCTCCTATTGCAGAAACATGTTTATGAAATGGAAGTATGTGGGGAAGTACACTTTCAATCCATGGTCTTATTAAATGTTTTTGACAGAATGTGGTTTCTTGTTTCTTCCCGCATAAACAGACCAAAGATAATTAGACAGGAATGAGTTATATGAAGCCAAAAAAAATTATCATGCACAGTGCCATCTCTGGAAATAAGCAACTATAAATTAAAATAACAAGTTCCGTCTTGCACTGAGAATGTGAATTAGAGTTCAAGGTAAGTAAAGCACTGGAGTAAGATTTTTCAGTTGAGCCCACTAAGACATAAGATCATAAATCATGGAGACTCAAGCTATCCCTCGTATAAGAGGTCCTGATAAGAGGTAAGAACAAAGAACTAAGCAGAGAGGAGTGAGAGTAGACCCATAAGTAGCAAAAGGATGTATCAAAGACCAGAAATATGACTTTGCTGGGGAGGAAGATTGTCCCTTTACTGTACGTGTAGAATGGCTTGATGATTCTCCTGGTGTGCCACTGTGTTAAATTTTAATGATTGTCTGCTTATGATAAGTGCATTATACTACTTCGCTAAGAGAGGCACATGGTGGAGCACAAAGTACTGGCCTCCGCCCTGCTGTAGCACACTTCAGTGTTGTATGGTTAGTCCCTCTGTGCCTGGCCTTTTGCAGGAGAAAGGCATATTACTGCAGCAAAGCTTTTTGTTCATGTAAAAAATGAAAATCTCTCTCACACTAATTACAGTCAGACTCCTAGAGTGTGAGGTCTGTTCACAACACCTCAGAAGGTGATACTTTTTGAAGAAGCATCACTTACATGGGACCAGTCACTTTCAGAACCCAAAAGCTGTGATATGTGCCATGGTCACAGCTGATCTGCTTGAACCCCTAACTTGGAATAGGTCAAGCTTGAGTCATGCACAGAGGATTTGAAAGTCCATCACCTTGGTTTCTACCATACTTCAAACAGATAAAGGATGAACAGTTTTCAGATTTTTCTCTGATGGTTAGAAGATTTATCCTTGACCTGTGATTTATGTCCTTTGTCCTCTTATTTTGTTTTGTGTGTTGATTTGCTTCACCTTGAAGAAAAGAAAAATAGCCTTCAAGATCAATAATAGTAACGTATTAAGAGCCAGCTGGGCCCAGAACGCTCTCCTCTCTGCGAAGTTTGCTACTGGGCCTCCCCTGCTCCTTCCTGCCATCCCAGGCCTGTGATCTCTGAAAGTCCTAACACCATTAGTCAGATTTTTTGCTGCTGGAAAAATGTGGACAGTGGCCGTTTTCTAGCTTTCTTTGCCATATACAGATGTGTCAAATAGTTGTGACTCACGTCTTCCCTGTTTACAGGCAAGCCCTTCATGGTGTTTTTCTCCTAGCAGCACTACTCAGGTCTGCTCTCTGCTGTGTGTCTTTTTAGTAAGTGAGGACTCTGGCATAGAAAGGTAAAGAGTTGCATCAGGGTAGATATGCTGCAAAATCACCTCCGTAACGCCTGTGTGGCTCTTCTTCTATGCTCTCCCATTTTAGTGTCCTCTCCCTGCTGTTCCCTGCACACATTCACGATGCAAGTATGGTCTGCTCACCATATAGATGGTAATGTAGTGCTGAGAAGTCAGATCAAGCTGTCTTCTTACCTCTCAACATCCTCAGTAGAAAGGAATTGCATGCCTGTGTTCACACCACAGAATAGAAGGCACTTTGTGTTTGACCTGAAATGTAATCGAATTCTCAGCAATACTAGTTGGAGCATCTTGCAGAAGCTTATGGCCAGTTGGACTGAGTGAGACTAGTGCTTCCTGAACACTTTGATGTTTTTGCATACCCCATAGTCAGCACTGGAAGTGTTCATTTTCTTCCCTTTTGTTTGACTTCCATAATATTATCCTCATCTTAGAACTGAGTCATTTCACTGTAAAGCTGAAGAAGACCTCATAATCTTTGTAATGCTGTCCCTTCTTCCTTTTCCCCCTGGTTTAAAATCTCCATTACACCCTCTGTGCTCTGTCATTTTTGTTTCAGTGGAATAATTTTGTCCGAAGATGACTGAACATCTTGATTAGAAGTATGTGTTGGTAAGCAGAGGTTATTCAAGATGTGTGTATCCACTCAGCTGTGGCACAGATACAAGGGCAGAGGATTCAGAAAGCACATGAAACTTCTTCCATCACTGTAATCACAGTGCACCTTGTCCAAATGAACACTATAATCTAGTGAGACAGCAGCTCTGCCATTGCTCCTCAACTAAGTTAATCTTTGACCCAAAGGCAAAGCCAGAGCAGAAAGCTGAGATGTAGAAAGTTGATTGGCCAGATTGGGGCAGACAGTGCATTCAAAAAGGTGCAACCCATACCTCATACCCCATACCTTCTATAGCTGCATTTATTAAATGCCTTCTTGCAGCTTCCCTCTGGTAAATCCCATGCCCTGCTGCATTTGTCAGTGGAACACCATCCAGCCCACCTACCATTCATAGTATGCTTCTATTAGATAACCATTTTTTTGCTTCCAGACTGTCCCTACCCATGCAAGACCGGATATAATGAGGGAAGTCCTTTCTATACCAGTTCCATACCCTTTCTATACATAGTTCCATACCCTTATACCAGCTTCCTCCAGTTTCTTCTGGATGGTGGTTGCTAGGCCTCCAGAACAGTTTGTGTCCAGGCCTGGCAAAACAGCTATTGTAGGTTTTTCTTGGTCAATATCTTCTTAGACAAAACTTAGGTTCAGAGGCTTGTGGACCAGATACGTGCTCTTAGGTTCCAGTTTACTCTGTTGTGCAAGACAGAGCACATGTTTTCATTCAAATTTGTGGCACATATCTCAAGCATAATACCCTTCCACTTAGACCTATGGGAGTACCACATCATTTTGAGAAATGCCGTTGAATTAGGGTGTGCTCCCTATTCTCTTCTCTTCCTGTTCTGCAGGGAACTGACAGAGTCTGAAGCCTAGACTGAAAGAAGAGATAGACTGCATCTCATGGAAAAAACAACATGAAGAAGTCAGCATGGAAAAGACAGTGATAACAATTTCTGGCAGACAGAGCAATTCTACTAAAGAATTTATTTGCAGGTGGCATATACACAGACGCAAGCAACATATGGAGTTCCCAGGAGAAAATTCAGTCATAACTGAGAAACTTGAACTGTTGACTTTAGTCCATGTCACAATGGGAGAAAAGAACTATTGAGACTCAGAAGTCTGCTCATTGGTCTAGCACCGTGTCTCTGGAATTGCTTTCACTTGGGGAAACTAATCTGGTAAAGAACTGCAGAATATAATTTCCTCTAAGGGAAGTGAATATTCTTCAAGGACAAAGGCTGCAAACTCTGTGATCAGATGGAAAAGTATGCACGCAAGCAGCTTGCTTAATTGTTTGTATGCTACTTGCAAGTTTGCTGAGATGGCTTCAATTTCCTCCAGAAATGTACAAGTGAATTTTGGGGCAGTCAGACCCTAGCAGCTCCATGACCCAGCAGATCTGTGATGCTTGCAGTGAGAAAAGCAACCTCTAAACTAAAACCCCAACACTGCATACAAATATAGGCTCTGGTGAGCCTTTGGAGCTGGCAGAAAAAACGTTTGTGCTGTTCAGCATACAGGCCACTGTCTGCAGCAAACAGATTTACTGCCCTCATGGTAATGAGGATTATGAGCTCAGTCAGTGAGAAGAGACACAGATCAACCCATGCTGACCAAGAGTAACTCTATCCTTTTCACTTCCCATCCTGCTTCCTCATTAATTTGAGCTGCTTCATATTGTTCTACTTTGCTGTCAACTAGGTCCTCATTAGGCCTATTCTATGTAATTTTTCTGCTGGAAACTGGGTGATAATAATGAGATACTGCTATTTGATTTCAGCCTCTCACTATTTAGCGATTCATGTATTCATGGAGTATTTTCACTTCAATAGATTGAGGTGGATTGATTTCTTTAAAGCATTGTTGGCTTTTGTGACCTGGAATGTGCAGGAACTTTATGCCACGTTGCAGAAAAGGTGAGGTTCAAGGAGTTTCTTTTACTACGTACAATCATTGCTTACAACAGATAGTTACAATTCATGACATGGGTCTATTCAGAAGAAGGTCTGGACACAGAAAGCTGCTTGTACAGGTTGTAAACAGCATTTCACAGTCTTAAACTTTCTTCTTTTTTTTTTTTTATTTATTCACATGTATGTTTACTTCAGACTCATCTCTCAACAAACATACATCTGATATAACTGAGCACCTATCCTTTGATTTGATTGGCTTTCTGCTGTTTTTTATGCAACTGGGAATTTAGAAAATACATACATTACTCTATGCTGACTCACACTCATTTCTTTAGCTGTCTTCCAAGGAGCCAGGCAAAGATAAGGTCAAAATTGCTTGTGTTGCTCTATTGAAAGCCTTAAGTTCTAGGCTGGATTAAAAGAGGTAGTCTGCAATTCTGTTAAAATCTGTCTCGTCTTTAATATTTTGCCTGTGCCTTGCCCTAAAAAACTTCCCAAAGAACTGACTTTGTTTCGTATGATAGGGTGCAACCTTCTCCCAAAGTCTGTCAGTTGGGAACAATACCTGATGGGACCGTCTGACGCTTATGACGCCTTCCTGATGAATAGAGACATAAAGAACAAGCATTTATTTGAAACTGCAGATGAATGGATATGGTAATTATGGTGAATTGCTGTCAGTTATGTTCTCTTTTGATAATTTAAATTTCCTTTTAATAAACAGCTTTATCAGTGCAGTCACCTTCTGCAGGTCAGAAAGTTTCACTGATTTATTTCTTTCTTCTGTTTTGTGTTTTTCTCTGAGGCCATTTTAGCCTGGAATAAATTTCTCTAGGAAAGCTCATTTGCACCAGGAACAGAGTAATATTTATTATTAAAGCATTTCAAAACATGCTTGCTCCCTTTAATTTCTTAGTTGAAAACTTTGTGGAGTAATTTTTAAATACATTATCATCTCCATTTTTGGTTAGCACTCAGCCAAATGTTTCTAAGTGTACTGAACATTAGAGGTGTTTTTAATTGGCATTATGTATAGCTTTTTTTTTTTTTTATGAATACTTAAGCAATTTAGTTCTGTTTAGTCCTGTATATGACTTTTAATTAAAATAACTAATTACACAGTTTTCCCATTCATGCCAACTACCTCTAAAAATCTTAGTGACATTTTTGGAAGTTGAAGAAAATGAAATTTTGAAAGAAAGGGGAAAATGTCACTTGTTATATAAAAGTTTTCCCTCCAAAATAAATACTTTCTCACCAAAAACATTTCAATTAGAAATGTGTCTAGTTTGACCCACTGGTGTCACTTTCCCCTGCTCTCACCTGTCTTACCATTTATTCCTCAATATTCACACTACAGCATTGGTTTTGTCAATAACTGCAATCTTAGAAAAATCTCCTCCTCAAAGAGGTGTAGATGACTCATTGGCTATAATTGACTCTCTGATTCATCCAGTAGCCCTCTGGTGATGGTCACAGACTGAGAAGCAGAGCCTTTTCCCAGGAGTCGATGAAAGGGCAAGAGTGGTCTTCATGTGGTAGCCTGACTAATGGGAGAAAAGCTGGAGGAGGAACCAGGAAAACAAGACAAAAAAATTGAGAAAAAAACAGAAGATCTTCTGGGGAAAAAAACCCACAAGTTGAAGGGATAAGAGGGAAGAATAGCAGTGCAGGCGAAAGGAAAAGGCCAGGACATGGATCAGGGAACGTCAGGCCCAGTGAGAATTGTCAAAGGTTAAGCAGTGAGAACCCCTCCTTTGGTCCTGCAGGACATCCTTCCCTGTCTATCCTGGAGGCTTTGAAAAGATGTAGGGAGCATAAACAGGACAAAAACAGGATACAACTGAATCCCTTAGAGGCCAGCCATCTGAACTTCAGATCTGCTCCTCAGGTGCTGAAGCAGACATCTGAGATTCCACCTGGACTCTTCTGAAATCCCAACAGGATTAAGGCATTTGACAAAATACCCTGTTTTGAATGATCTGCCTGAAGGTCAGTGTGCTTCACAACTCTCAGCCTAGCTCTGAGGGACTCTCCCAGTGTGTAACCCAGTTTCCCTTGGTTTGTCTTCAGCAGTGGCCAGGTGTCCAGGTACTGGTACACATGTATCTGTGAGACTGGAGCCCTGATTTATCATGACGAAGAACAATAGTACTTCTCAATGTGTCCCTCTTAAGGAAACCAAAATGTATCTGTACACTGCTGTTTGGTGTTGTTCAGTCAGTTCTTCTCTAAAATCAGCTTGTCATGGAAGGAACTGACTTTTCCACAGACAGGCTGAAAGCATGATCTGGCTCTGCTCACAGCAGTCATAAGCTGGCACTTGCTATTTTAAAACAGACATTCCTGCAAAGCTTTTCATTGGCACATCCGTTTAGAGCAGACAAAGCTTCTAATTCAATTTTTCTTGTTTTGAGTATTTCAGCTGTGGGAGAATCTAGTAATTCATAGACTTTATTTTGTCCTAGAAAAGCTGGGTTTGGAGTTGCCCAATCATTTGCAGACTCTGACGGTTCTCATCTAGAAAACCTTTTTACATTTCTTGACTTTTTTTCTAACTCATACAGTCGTCACTGCAATTATGTTGTTCTCAGCTATGATTCTGGGAAGTGCTTATCCACGGCTTTGAAACTCAGCTGGAAGTAGGGCTAAGCTGAAACATACAAAATTTCATCATTCTCCATGAAATCACAAGACTTGCTTATGATATACGAATTTAGCAGCTGTGGGGCTCATTTTATCTGCCTTATGGTTTTAAAACTCTTGTGATATTGTTGAGTCATGTTATAACCCTGAGGACTAGAGAATATTGTACTTTGTGTAGAACTGGATTTTTTTTGTATGTATTAATAGAACTCCAGCAGCCTTAAGAGAAAACATCAACTCTCACAGAGTATCAGCAGGGTTCAAATTTCCCTTCCAGGGTTCTCAGAGATGGCACTGAGTCTGAGGCTTACTTGAGAATTTGCCTAATAAAGCCTGGTCCTAAAAGCTCGAACAAGGAAAAGCTTGAAACAAGTAGTAAAAGGTATTTTTAAAGTTGTTGCTTCTACTGTTTAAAATGAGAGTCAGCAGATGGGTATTTCTAGAAATGGGGTTATCTGTGTGTCATTTATAATTACATCTTTTCTAGGACTGGGTTTCCTCAACTACACTGCGAAAATACTCAGATTCTATATACCCATTTCTCCATCAGCGTGAAAGCAACCTGCAAGAACCAAATATCTGCTAAAGATCTCAAAGGGACAATATTGTCCCTTTGCAATACTGGTTTGCCTTCCAGGGGCCTGTCTGTCTCCAGTCTGTGAATCACTGAAGACACTTCTTGTTGCTACTTAGAAACACTTCACTTAGTCCAGGTTTAGAAAACTCTTAGCTGTCCTGGGGAATGAGCAGAGGTCCTGAATGCCTAGTCACTAACTCCTACCTCCTGTTTTCCCAGTCAAAAGGGTTAGCACAAAGGACACAGCCACCAAATTTAAAAAAAAAATAAATTTTTTTACTTATGTTTAAAGTGATAAAATAGTGAGGAAAATAATACAGTGAAAATGAATTAAAGCAAGATAAAGTAAAGCAGCAAAATAATAAGTGAACTATTATAACAAGCATAAAATAAGGTAATGCACCTAATCATTACTACACAACGATAGTGATTAAGAAAGATACATCACCAGTTGCCCTAATAATATGTTACCATCATCCAGATCTGCAGTCGCTGGGGAGCCCAGTTGCAGCAAGGATTTGGAGAACGCTTCCCAGCAATTGGGAAATTTCTGTACAGTGTGTCCACTGTATAAATGAGGCTTCCAAATTTTCCTGTAAACAGCCCCCGCTTTTACACAGTTAAATAAACAACTTTATATCTTAAGCTGCGTAAAAACATCTGGTGTAGTTTATTTTTCATGTTAACTTTTTCTTTTGCTTGGCCAGAACCCGAAAAAAAGTTAAGACGAAGTAAAGATATCTGGTTATCTTTGATTATGTGTCTCTCAGCAAAGCCTGCCACCACCCTGTAACATTCTTTTACCTGGAGGTCTGTTTGAAGGTTTGAGACAGGTATATCTCTTTTTGGTGAGTGGGGCCACTGTTACACAACTATCATTACAGAAAAGCTCTATAAGAATTACAACAAAAGCTTTTATAAACTGGTTTATATTCATAAGGTAATACATTGCATATGTGATCAATATTATACATATTAGGTATATTGTTAGGTTGTGAGGTTCATCTAGAGGTCAACTTTGTTTCAGGGCCTCACTGCTCAGGCCCTAGTATTTCACCTTCCTAAATCCATGTAAAACAACAGCCATCTGTAACTGCTTAGTATAATATCTATTTAGAACAAAGTAGTTTAGAGAAGGGGAATGATCAGAGATCTGTGACGGCTTTGGGAATGAATAAACAGACAGCTGCTACTACTATGAAAAACAATAGACTTCATAATGGAAAAGAGAAAACTGAGAAGGGATATGATAAGGTTCTGTAAATTCTTGTGTGGTGTGGAATATGTGAACGGAGTTTGACTATTACCATCTCTTCCGAACAAAATATTGAGGAGCAACATGTGAAATGAGAAGGAAGGAGTTTCAAAACAGACCAATTGCTTCTTTATCCAAGTTACCATTAATCAGCATAACTCCTTGCCACACATTCATAAGGCAACTTGACAAATACATACAAAAGAAATTCATTGGGGTCTCTTAAATATAAAGACATCTTCTTTGGCTGGGGAAGTCCTTGAACTGCAAATTGACAATGGGTAGGAAAGTATTTTATAAAGTATTGCTGTATGCTTTCCTTATTCTGCTCTCTCCAAAACGTCTGCGGTTTTTTAGTGTTATAGACAAGCTAGGCTAAATGGCCCTTTGGGTTAGACCAAAAATGGTCATTTTTATGTTTAAAAAAGAGATTGTGTGCACAGTGTTGGAAAAACTGATCCCTAAGATTTCCATGGTGTTACAGCTGTCCTCAAATTCCAGAAGCTGGATATTATTTGTGTCAGAGGAATATGGTGCCATATTTTCCTCTCTCTTACCGTGCTGCTGATTGTGACTATGTGATTGTTGTTTGCTTAATAAAAAAGTAACAATAGTTTCATCCGGTCTTCAAACTATACTCAGGTGGAGAGATGTCCTCCTCATCCTGCTGCCTGAACACTTTCCAGATGTGCACAATCTGACGTAACTAATGACTGGGGGGCAGCTGGGAGAAGGGCTGCATCTGTACTATTTAGGCAGTCTCTAGTGTTTCTCTGTTCTGCCAGAGAAGCTGCTTGGCATAGGAGATTAACAGTTGATGTGCACTTTGTTGCTTGAAATGCTCACACCAGAATCTTATAGTCGAAGCGTTTGAAGTCCTTTCCCATGCTCATGGACCTCCTTTGAAAGACAGGTTGATTTTGTTTTTTCTTGGTTAATTAGTGTGCCTTTAAATAAATCTCTGCTTTGTGAAACTCTGCTTTTCTTCTCCTGTCATGCTTTTTGATGTTTCTCTTTTAGTTTTCCAAGTGTTCCACACCTGCCTCCAGGAGTAAAAACTTGTATTTACTTTTCTATTTCTAATTAATTCAGGATTTCTCTTTGTGTATTTTAACTGCATTTTATCCTTTCACCCAGCATCCTGTTTTCCCACTTGAAAGGGTCTCCTTTGCTCTATAGAAGTCCATTTATCAGTTGATAGTGGCTAGGATATGCAGTGCACTTTTGGATGTATGATGCACCAGTGAGGTACCTGTTTTCTCTGACTTATGCTGCTTAGCCTTCTTGTCAAAGGAGGTTTAAGGAAGCATTATCAATGCATGAACAAGATGGTTGTCCTATGCCTTTTACTTCTTTCCTTGGCTACTCCAGCTGAGAGCCTTGTGCTGTTTACACGCACTTAACAGGGTGCAGTCCAATGTCCTGAAGATCTTATAGCCTGAGGAAGGTTTGTGTTAGGTGGGAAGCCATAGGTAGGTGGTCTCTAGTTGACTGTCCATTAAAGAGACAAACTGCCCTAACCTCCATGAGGGCATGCTGGTTGGTAGTGTGGATATCAAGTTCTCCTGGAGTCGAAGAAGCCAGGGCTGAATACTCATGTCCTCCTCAAGCCATGCAAGTACAATCTGACTGGGGAGTGATGCATGCACAGTGAGGTCATATCACCAGAGCTAAGAAGTGAGTCTTGCAGCCCCATCCAGTGCCTTCACCCCTACATGTCCATAGTACCTTGCTGGAGCATGAACCTGTTCACAGCCCTTACAGAGAGTCTTAAAACAGGGTAAACTGATCTGTGCAGATTATTACGGTGGTCCAAAGCTCCAAGAGCACCATGGCGAGATCTCATCAAGGCTGAACAGCACTGGCATCTAGTAGGGGTGATAGGCATTAAGACAAGATGTCTAGCTCCCTGGGCATCCCCTCACAGAAGAAAAGCCTGTCCTCTGTCAGGATTGAGTGTGTCTGTGCTTCCAGTAAGCACTCCTCAGAGCATGTGTTGGGAAAACCTTTCTTTGAAGAGGAGTTGGTGTGCTCCACATACAATGTCATAAGATGAGAGACCAAAACGTACACATCTCCAAATCCTCCTATGGTAGATTGTCCCTGCCTCTGTGTTAGGAACTCACTGCTGCCTACTAAGCCTTTGTGCTGCTCCAAGAGCACTGGGGATGTATGCTAACTTATCCCAACTCCCGTGTGAATGTATGTTCCTCCTCACCCAGTAATCAACTGTCATCCCTTTTTGCACAGGCCTCTTAAGAAATGTCCTGTAGTAGGAGCCAAACTTATGCTTCCCATGTTACCACTGGACTGTCTGTGACCTTTGGGAAGGTTCAGCCAGTAAAAGACACAAATGTCATTTTTTAAGCAAGAACTCTTAACTCAAAAAATATGTAAGTACCTCAATCTTTCTGCCTGTTCTTGTACTTGGAAGGACTTGAAAGTGAGCCTAGTATGTAGTAAGGAAGGTAGAGCTGAGTACCCCATAGAGGTGAAAGCCACTTTGGATACATTAGCGCACTCTCCAGGGTGCTCATAACTTACAGCAGTCCTACTGAAACAGGGAATTCTCTGTGGAGTCTCTCTGCTCTGAAAAAAAGAGGCAGTTTTATAGTGTCTTTAGATTTACATATAAAAGTCTGTTTTGTTGGACAGAAGCAACACAAGATGGTGACATTTTTTAATGACATAAACATCCAGACACAACCTCCCCCATGTATTTTCCCATAAATCTTCTCTATATTGCCAGCCTGTTAGATCATCCAGGAGACACACAGTGAAGGTGAAAGATATGTGCAACCTGGGTGAAACTTCTGAGGAAGGTGATAGATGTTACCAGCCATGTATTGATTGTCCACCCAAATACAAGACTCTGGCAACTCCATACAGAGACCAGTATGTACCTAAGTAGCCTCTAAGACACATGCTAACTTACTGTTGCATAGTGTGGGTTGTGCACGCATTCTAACTGGCAATAGTCCTTTATGTGATTTGCTTGTAGAACTGATCCGTACAGAGTAATCTAATGCCCAGTTTGATCCTAAATACATTATGTGCAACTCATTGCCTCCAAAATATGTTACTGGATGGGGACTCATGCAGCCAGTGAGTACACCAAAAGAATATATTTCATCTTCAACAAGTGTGGAATTTAAAGCAGGAAAGCTGACTGCTTGAATGTCAGAAAAATAAAGATGGCTTCAGGCCATTTCAGTCTGATCAAAGCATCTGCCTTTTATGAGAATTCTTTCAAGTCCAGAAATCAGACTTTGCCTTTCTTCACCTTCATCTTTGAATAGAACTATCCTTCCAAAAAAACATAGTGAGGAAGGTATCTTGTTGATAAATACAGCATAATAGAACTTTACAGTTCTGAAAGGGAGGAAAAATGCTGTCTTTACTATTATTATTATT
>NW_010100503.1:0-7812 GCF_000699245.1 Pterocles gutturalis | reverse complement strand
CAGGGGGACTCTCCGGGGACGGGCTTTTTGGCGTTTTAAAACTTTTTTTAAGCTTTTAATGGCTTAAAACAGAGTAGAGGGCTAATTAGGAGAGTGACAGGCGTGCACCCGAGAGCTGGGAGAGGGCTCACTTTTGCCACCTTGGAAACCTGCGGTGTAAGTTTTGTGACTGTGGGGATTTAAAGCGTTTATTCCTAAATTATTAATTCATCTGTTTATATAATACTATCACATCTGTTAATTCAGGTGCTGCTACAGCAGTTAGAAAGGCTGTCATGTCCAGTCAAGGCTCCAGACGGGTGCTGAGGAGAACGGCCCAGCCTGTTCCGTACCTGGGGCGAGGCCGTCACCTCTGTGTCTCTGGAAAAGGGGGAAAACTGGGGCTTTGCAAGGTGATCAGTTCTAAAAATAATTGGGAGCTGCTGGGCAGTTTGGGTAACAGGGTCCCCCTTCAGTAGTCTGCTTTACCGAGTTTATGGTACACTGTGTTTTTCAGGAAAAAAACTTAACTAGAAAATGCAAATTGCTTATTTCTGTTTGTACGGAAATCAAAACATCTCAAAAAAATTCCTTCTCCTCCTCTGAATTGTCCCCTTCCATAGCTGGCAGAGCTTGTTGATGTCCTCTCACCAAAATCCGTCGGTCAGTGGAAAAATCCACACCACCTGCAGTGAGCGCTGGACCAGCCCTGCCAAACCCTGTGCTTAAATCCCTGGCTGGTAAACAAAGTGGAAAAGAAAACCACAATTTTTAATTTTCAGATAAAAACTTAGATCCTTTTACAAGGAAGTTGCCAAGTTACTGCTTAGATTCCAGGGCCCCAATAAAGAAAGTTCAGTCACCTACCCAAAGAGTATTTGTATTTGCAGAGAAGAAATGCGACATCAATAGACAAAATTGCAGATAGCTGTGAAATGCTTAAGTATAATTAGAACAGCAATCAGTATACAATTAGTACGAGATCATCATCATAATTACCCTTCGTCTGAACTTCTGTCCAACAACTGCTGCATGAAAGCATCAGCTGTAGTTGCCAGGTAGTAACTGTACAGCTGAGGACATGGCTTAAGCCCCATGCCAGTGCCGGGAGGGTCAGGGGGCTCAGGAGCACCAGGGTGAGCTTTCGGGCTCCTGTAGGGCAGCCCCATCCTGTGGGTTGGGGTTCCTCTGCCCGGTTTCAATGTCATGATCCAGCAGCGTGCCGAGTGTTCTTCAACACCTTCAGCCTCAAACTCGGATAAACCAAATTTAATGTAAAGTCAAAAGCTTTGCTGAATTGATGTAGCAGTACTGTCCCCAAATTAGCTTCTGTCACTTGAATAACCATAGCTGCTGTCAGGCTTAGCCTTTGCGTATCCGCGACAAATAAATGGCTCAATAAGATACGGAAGGCTTTAGCTTGTGTAAGAGCTTACCTACTCGAGAAAACACATATGCAAAGGATGTCTGGGCTTGGGAGCCTTTTCTTATTGAATTCACATAAAATGCACCCATAATAAAAGAGGTACTGTTCTTTCTCACTATTTATTGAAAGCAAACACGTATTAGGGAGAGCTCTGTCACAGTGCAAGTTCACATCTTCACAAGAACTGACGGGTGAAATCTGGGTCTGAGCTTGCCTAAATTGACAAAGTTGGGCATTTTTTCCCAAGATCCTGACTTTGCAACCCTGGTCTCCCAGAGCTTGCCCCTTCCTTTAAAAATATGTGGGGGAAAAATGGAGCTTTGGCATCTCAGCTGTGGACACAACCCCCCTGCCCTCATTGCAAGTTACTTGTGGTACTGAGACTTCTCTGGGGTCTTTGTGTCAGCGTGATGTTCCTGCTCAGTCATGGGGGCAGATAAAATGGAAATAAAAAGGTGTTCATGGTTGCTTCATAGTTAAATCACTTTTTTTTTCCCCCCCAGAAGGTCCCTCACAGCAGCTCTCATTGCTAATATCTAAGTCAAAATAAATAGTCTCCACTTTGACACCAAGGTGAGACACTAAAAACTTGTTATTTCAGAATGCCAGCCAAGAACTGTGCTCTGTCAGGCTGGCACATATTTTGAATGCATCACTGATTGTCAGTGGAGAAAACTGTCAAATGTTGTGTGGCGTTTGAACAAGAAAACACTTTCATATACTACAAATTTGTTATTTTTCAAAACAGGCAAAGAATCTGGCTTTCTTAAGTGTGTACCAGTGACATACCAGGTTTGGTTCTGGAAGACTAAACTGCTTTCAAAAATATTTTTGCTTGCTAAAATAATATAAAAACTTTCAAGCGCTTCTAGTGCTATCTAAAATTATGACCGTACATTATATTTACAGACTAGAAAACCTTATTCCCAAACGAAGACTTCAGCTGAAAGTGGTTGATCTCCACCCAAGAGCTCGGCGCGGGAGACGAGGTTCACAGGAGCACAGTTTGTGTCTTGAGGGCTGTTCCAACCCAGGTTGGTTTTTTAAAGTATGGACCATGGTGGGTTGAATGTGAGGGGCGGGAGGTCTCACGGGGGCTCAGTCACACCATGGCACTGGAGCTGCTGCTCAGGAGAAGGTGGGCTGCTCGTCATCTCCGTGCTCGGAGAGGCTGCCCACCTCCTGCAACAGCTCCTGCTCCAAACCTCTAAGCTGGGGAAACGGGCAAGGGACAAGGGATGACAGAGGGTCCTCTAACCTGGGAGGAGCTGGGAGGGGGTGTTGGGGGTCATGGTGACAAATGGAGAAGGTTGTGGCAAAATGATCCTGGTGGGGAAGAGAGGCCAGGAGGGGCTGGGAGAACTGGGGGGTGACCATAATGGGGATGGTGCTTACCTGGCCTCACCAGTCCCACTGCAGGCAGTACAAAGGAGAAGAAAAGAAGGAAAGCCAAAGTAGGAGAAAGAAAAGCAGAGGGGGTTAAACAACTGGTGTTTTATTAAGCAAAAAATAAGGAAATAAGGAGCCTCAGCCTGGTCCCCCAACCTACTTCTGACTTTGTTCCCTCTCGCCCTTCTGTCCCCTGTGTCAGTGCAGGGTGTGCGCTCACCCTCTGCAGCCCCCAGCCTGGGCGTGATCCCCCATGGACACTGCTGGGCACATAATTGACTCAGGAATAATCTTATTACACATATCCCTGATAACTAACATCAGTACCCCCTCCCTAAAAGCCTACAAAGAGGAGTGCTTTGTTTGTGTTCTCCCTTCAGTACTTAACACTTCTTTTAGATTGTTTTAATTTAATTTTAATGTAATCTGATAAGAGCTGTAAAACTGTCAAAGAAATCTGTCTCCTTCTGTCTTATTAAATACACTTTGTATGAAATGATGTTTTTTCCCCAATAGCTGCCAAACGAAAGTATCTCTTGATTCAAATGCAGGGATTGAGGTGCACTAATCTAACAGCTTTACACACTCTTTGTAATTTAGGGAGGAAACCACATGTGCTTTTAGCATCCTGCTGTCCTCCTGAGGTGTAACAATCCCGGAAGGTACAGAATCCACCTCACTGGGATGAGCATCTGGCTGCAGGGTGCTCACCTGACAGAGGAAAAAGGGATAAGGGAAGGAAAGGAAAGTGAAAAGCAACATATCTTTGTAGGGGAAAAAAGGGGGGCGAGGGACTGGTAACGCCTGCCTCCACAGACAGCCTGCATGGCTCCCCCCACTGCATAGCCCCCCGCCCCTTGCTCCGCTGCTGTAAGGATAATGACGAGCTTGTGCAGAGCAAGGGCCCTCTCTGATTTCAGCTGAGTTTCACTTCACCTGAGAAATACCAATATCATCTGACAATGTCTGGATTATTGCATCATAGAATCAAATCATGACTTCAAAACTAGTAAAGAGGAATCACTGATTAAAAACCAGAGGGGTGATTAGATGCAAGCACCAACGTATACAGCACACATGGACCAGCTACATGAGAGAGCCTGAATGTTTCATCACCACCATTTTGCTATTTCTGCCCAGACCCAGAAGGCTGGGGCTTGTGCGCAGTTCCTCTGGAAAGGGATTTACACAAACACAGGCTGTGATGTACTGAACAGAGGTTTCTTCTCTCTGCGCTTATTTGATTTCTGAGAGCAACTATACGTTTAGCTAGAGCGTGCCCACACATCAGGACAGAACTGAATATATTTTCTTGTCTTTTTTTTTTTTTTTTCAATTAGATTCAGAATACAAGCCCTGGTAGCTATGTAAAAGACATACAGAAATTTACATAATGCCCATATAAGTCTTTTCGTTAATGAATCAAGTCCCAAATGAAGAGCACTAATAATACATTAGTAATCAAAGAGCAAATAACACCAGTGAACATATCTCAGCAGAGCAGTTGTGTGGATCCATTTCCGACTGTCACTGTCAATGCATGGAAATAGTAATTAACGTGTTGAATTTAATGTTTAAATTGTAATAAATTTAAATGTAATAAAACACTTTTATTAAATGTTACAGTTCCTTGAAACCTATTATTACTCGTTTCTGATGCATAAATAGAAAATACGTTGCCTTACTGAAGAAGGCAGCTTCTGCTGTCGACAGGACAGGTGAAATGAGTTCCTCCAGCAAGAACTTGTTAACAGAGAAGCCAACAACAGTGGCTGATTAAATAAAAAACTTAAGAACAAGACTACAACATTTAAAACGATATAATGTTTATTAGGAATGTAAGGGCCTTATCCAAAGCCTATTGACATAATTGAAAAGTCTCCAGTAATGTAATTGTCAATGAATTTTGAATTAATTTTGGAGAATTTAGACACAAGGACATGCCATTGTTTACGCCTCTATGTTGTTAATGAGCAACAGAAATGCTATGGCACAGGGAGGGGACTAGTTTAGAGACCAATTGCTGGGAAGAATTCCTCCTCTCCAGCCATCTCCAAGTGCTTTTTGAGTCTCCTACGCAGCACATGAGGCTCCAAGAGCAGAAGGGATCAGGTATGACCTGGCTCTTCTCCAGCTTTTCCAAGGCCAAGAGTCTGGAGAGGGTATCTGGGAGATTTCGGGTCTCTCTGCTTTCCCAATAATTCCAAGTCACTTCTGTTTCTCAGATGTAGACATGAGGAATTAACCAGTCTCCATTTAAGTGTCTGCTGTTGTCTGAAGAGGAAAGAGGAGATTGATGGTGTTTCTCCATCCCTGCAGAAATTAGAACTGAATTTAAGTTTTCTGAGATGAGAGAAAAGAGGCTGAATTTGAACAAGACTGCTCACAGCAGACCACCAAAAGGCTCAATTCCTGTCTTCTCTGAAATCATCTCTGCCTTACACTCCAGAATGCCCTCCACAACCACTGCTTTCATTTCCATTGCTCAATCTGAAACAGTTCTGATGCATTTCTGTGCAGGAGAGACTTATTTTGCACTATTTTGGCTCATTATGGAATGTCTCTTTCAGGCCTCCAGTAACCAAAAAGAAAGCAGGAAGAAGACAGCAGCTCACAAATGTAGCCAAAATCAATCCCACTGCGGCCTGTCCGGGTCCCCCAGTAGCAAGTATGACTCCGCAGGGCAGGCTGCAGCTTGGCCCAATGTGCAGAGCCTGCCACACATGGCAGACCACGACCACTGAGAGTTCAACTCCGTTACAAATCGCGGGATGGGGAACATCCATCGTGGGGTTCAGATCTGCCTCTGACAAACTCTCCAAATGCATGAACAACTGTTTGCCCAAGGGTCTCGCAGCAGGCTCTGCACCCACACCCACAGCACGCAGCCGTACGTTCACGGTGCTGCCATGAGCCTACGGAGGCAAAGTGGAGATTTTGCACCTGAACATTTTCCTAGCTACAAAAGTTTCCTACCTCGCCTTCAGCATGTGGTCCTTTGCACCAGGTTGAGACCATGCCATGTTTTTGCCAGGAGGAACAGCAGGTTCATGGGGGCGTCATTCCCAGCTCCCCATCCACTGTCTATTCCCCATCTCCGACGGACAACCACGGGTTGGCCAGTCAACTCCATCTTTCTTGGTCTTTACACTTGCTGCTGCTGTCTCAAAGGACAGAGATGTATCAGGCCCTTTAACAAATGAGTGGATTAATCTCATGTACTGAATGAAATACTGAAAAAGTTTTTCTTCTACAAGTCATGAAAAATTAAAGGGAAAATATAAAATAACTGAGAAATTATTTTAACTGAATGAGATAGTGTTTTCCTTTTAGCAACACATTTTATAGTGCTTCGTTTTGAAGAGTTGCTTTCTGCGTTGACAGGGACGAGACATTTAGACAAGGTAAAAAGCCTGAAGATCCAAAACCCCAGACTCAAAGGGAGAGTGTCTGGCCTATTGTCTGTTTTGATTAATGAAGCCTTTTGCATAGTGAGATAATATGATGTTTACCGAGCAGGGAATGCTGCTGCGCCACAGAAATATCAGAAGTATGAATAATATTCAATATGATAACAACATCAATAAGCTAATCTATGTATTACTGGATTCTGCTCAAAAATGCCTCAAATTATATTTGTTTATTTCATAATTGTCAGCCACTTTGATGCACTTGTCATCAGGTTCAACAAGTGCTCCAAGCTACAAGGGCTTGAAACAAAGGGAAGCACTTGGGCGAGCCTGGCAGTTTAGCGCTGGTTGGGGCAAGGGAAATAAGATGCGATGGCTGTTCCCAACCGACAGCACGGGGAGTGAGACGCTGCTCTTTAGACAGACACTGACAAACACAGAGTCTCTTGAGAACCCTCACTACCGTAAACCAAAATAGTTAAACCCTGTTAAAAGACCTTTCTATTTCAGCATAGATGTTTGCAAGTCATCAGCGACTCTTTAAAACAAAAGCGAGCAAATCAGCAAAGCAGCAGTGGCAGCACTCGTGGAAAATAAACGCGTTCCCCTGACCTAGAATTATGTGTAAACCTGAACTCATTTCTGGTCACTGTTTGGTTGCTGTCTCCATTTCGTTTTTACTTCTGCCTGAGGTTTGGAGCTGAATGCCCAGACTCTCCAAAGCACCAGAGAAGCTGGTTTGCTTTTCAGCAGAGTGCTATCTGCAGAGCCAGGCCACATTTCACAGGGGGTAATAACTACAGGCTGCTTCTCTGAATTCTCTGTTTCTTTGAAACCCAGTTTCAAGTGGACACAGTATTGTCACTTCCTGTCCCACGGTGCCACACTGTTTTTCTGTGATTTATTAAGCATTTTCCTCTCTGTCCTGTGCAGAAGATTGTACTGATGATAAATGAAGTGATCCGTACGTATAAACCATTAATTCATTTGCAAAGCAGGAGTACAAGCATAAGACTATTAAATTAATTAAACTGTGTCTGCTCAGAGCTCAGCATCGCTGGGCCCTGCCCTCTGCGCTCCATTTAGTCTATGCGACAGTAAATGGTCATGCCAAATAAATATAAATAGGAACCTGAAGCAGGAGCTGGCAAAAAGGCTTGAGAAGAGAAGGAAAATATGCCAACGGTGCATTTAGATAGTGCTTGAAATTCATTTCAGTTCTGCTTTTGAGGAAATACTCCTGTCAGTTGGGTGAGCAGGTGGGATCTGCGGACAGCACAGGTCTGGGCTGGTTTATGGGCTTGCAGACCAAAATGTGTTGGCTGTTTGCAGACGCAGGTGCCATACACGACCTCTCCAGCGCAGGGCAATGGCCTGGAGGGTGCCCTGTTTCCATCAGGAGAGGGACAGACCCTGGGGGGGTTTTTGGGAGGGGACAGCCCCGGGGGGGGGGGGAACCGAGCATCTGAACCCTGCAGCTCCCACCTCGGTGTCCCCCGGCGCACAGCCCTGCCGTGCCCTGAGTAACTTCGGGTGTTGCATAGCAAAGGGCAAGTTCTTGCCCCCCCAAGCAGCACAGACAATTGCAAACTTTTTAACGAGCTAGCC